>NC_069510.1:0-150000 GCF_027579735.1 Bombina bombina
CCAACCCATCCTGCAGTTGTTATAGTGACAGCCTGACATAATACCAACCCCTCCTGCAGCTGTTATAGTGACAGCCTGACATAATACCAACCCCTCCTGCAGTTGTCATAGTAACATCCTGACGTAATACCAACCCATCCTGCAGCTGTCATAGTGACATCCTGACATAATACCAACCCATCCTGCAGTTGTCATAGTAACATCCTGACGTAATACCAACCCATCCTGCAGTTGTCATAGTGACATCCTGACGTAATACCAACCCCTCCTGCAGTTGTCATAGTGACATCCTGACGTAATACCAACCCCCCCTGCAGTTGTTATAGTGACATCCTAACATAATACCAACCCATCCTGCAGTTGTCATAGTGACATCCTGGCATGCCAACCCCTCCTGCAGTTGTCATAGTAACATCCTGACATAATACCAACCTATCCTGCAGTTGTCATAGTGACATACTGACGTAATACCAACCAATCCTGCAGTTGTCATAGTAACATCTTGAAGTAATACCAACCCATCCTGCAGTTGTCATAGTAACATGACGTAATACCAACCCATCCTGCAGTTGTCATAGTGACATCCTGACGTAATACAAACCCATCCTGCAGTTGTCATATTAACATCCTGACATAATACCAACCCATACTGCAGTTGTCATAGTAACATCCTGACATAGTACCAAACCATCCTGCAGTTGTCATAGTGACATCCTGACATAATACCAACCCATCCTGTAGTTGTCATAGTGACATCCTGACATAATACCAACCCATCCTGCAGTTGTGATAGTGACATCCTGACGTAATACCAACCCATCCTGCAGTTGTCATAGTGACATCCTGATGTAATACCAACCCATCCTGCAGTAGTCATAGTAACATCCTGAAGTAATACCAACCCATCCTGTAGTTGTCATAGTAACATTCTGACGTGATACCAACCCATCCTGCAGTTGTCATAGTAACATCCTTACATAATACCAACCCATCCTGCAGTTGTTATAGTAACATCCCAACGTAATACCAACCCATCCTGCAGCTGTCATAGTGACATCCTGACGTAATACCAAACCATCATTCAGTTGTCATAGTGACATCCTGACATAATACCAACCCCTCCTGCAGTTGTCATAGTAACATCCTGACGTAATACCAACCCCTCCTGCAGTTGTCATAGTGACATACTGACGTAATACCAACCCATCCTGCAGCTGTCATAGTGACATCCTGACGTAATACCAACCCATCCTGCAGCTGTCATAGTAACATCCTGACGTAATACCAACCCATCCTGCAGTTGTCATAGTGACATCCTGACGTAATACCAACCCCTCCTGCAGTTGTCATAGTGACATACTGACATAATACCAACCCATCCTGCAGCTGTCATAGTGACATCCTGACATAATACCAACGCCTCCTGCAGTTGTCATAGTGACAACCTGACGTAATAGCAACCCCTCCTGCAGTTGGTATAGTGACATCCTGACATAATACCAACCCCTCCTGCAGTTGTCATAATGACATACTGACGTAATACCAACCGATCCTGCAGTTGTCATAGCAACATCCTGACGTAATACCAACCCACCCTGCAGTTGTCATAGTAACATCCTGACGTAATACCAACCCATCCTGCAGTTGTCATAGTGACATCCTGACATAATACCAACCCATCCTTCAGTTGTCATAGTGACATCCTGACGTAATACCAACCCATCCTGCAGTTGTCATAGTAACATCCTGACGTAATACCAACCTATCCTGCAGTTGTCATAGTAACATCCTGACATAATACCAACCCATCCTGCAGTTGTCATAGTAACATCCTGACATAATACCAACCCATCCTGCAGTTGTTATAGAAACATCCTGACATAATACCAACCCATCCTGCAGTTGTCATAGTAACATCCTGACATAATACCAACCCATCCTGCAGTTGTTATAGTAACATCCTGACGTAATACCAACCCATCCTGCAGTTGTCATAGTGACATCCTGACGTAATACCAGCCCATCCTTCAGTTGTTATAGTGACATCCTGACGTAATACCAACCCATCCTGCAGTTGTCATAGTGACATCCTGACATAATACCAACCCCTCCTGCAGTTGTCATAGTGACATTCTGACATAATACCAACACATCCTGCAGTTGTCATAGTGACATCCTGACATAATACCAACCCATCCTGCAGATGTCATAGTAACATCCTGACGTAATACCAACCCATCCTGCAGTTGTCATAGTGACATCCTGACGTAATACCAACCGATCCTGCAGTTGTTATAGTCACATCCTGACATAATACCAACCCCTCCTGCAGTTGTCATAGTAACATCCTGACATAATACCAACCCCTCCTGCAGTTGTCATAGTGACATCCTGACATAATACCAACCCATCCTGCAGCTGTCATAGTGACATCCTGACATAATACCAACCCATCCTGCAGTTGTTATAGTGACAACCTGACATAATACCAACCCATCCTGCAGTTGTTATAGTGACAACCTGACGTAATAACAACCCATCCTGCAGTTGTCATAGTAACATCCTGACGTAATACCAACCCCTCCTCCAGTTGTCATAGTGACATCCTGACATAATACCAACCCATCCTGCAGTTGTTATAGTGACAACCTGACATAATACCAACCCATACTGCAGTTGTTATAGTGACAACCTGACGTGATAACAACCCATCCTGCAGTTGTCATAGTAACATCCTGACGTAATACCAACCCCTCCTCCAGTTGTCATAGTGACATCCTGACATAATACCAACCCATCCTGCAGTTGTTATAGTGACATCCTGACATAATACCAACCCATCCTGCAGTTGTTATAGTGACAACCTGACATAATACCAACCCATCCTGCAGTTGTTATAGTGACAGCCTGACATAATACCAACCCCTCCTGCAGCTGTTATAGTGACAGCCTGACATAATACCAACCCCTCCTGCAGTTGTCATAGTAACATCCTGACGTAATACCAACCCATCCTGCAGCTGTCATAGTGACATCCTGACATAATACCAACCCATCCTGCAGTTGTCATAGTATCATCCTGACGTAATACCAACCGATCCTGCAGTTGTCATAGTGACATCCTGACGTAATACCAAACCCTCCTGCAGTTGTCATAGTGACATCCTGACGTAATACCAACCCCCCCTGCAGTTGTTATAGTGACATCCTAACATAATACCAACCCATCCTGCAGTTGTCATAGTGACATCCTGGCATGCCAACCCCTCCTGCAGTTGTCATAGTAACATCCTGACATAATACCAACCTATCCTGCAGTTGTCATAGTGACATACTGACGTAATACCAACCAATCCTGCAGTTGTCATAGTAACATCTTGAAGTAATACCAACCCATCCTGCAGTTGTCATAGTAACATGACGTAATACCAACCCATCCTGCAGTTGTCATAGTGACATCCTGACGTAATACAAACCCATCCTGCAGTTGTCATATTAACATCCTGACATAATACCAACCCATACTGCAGTTGTCATAGTAACATCCTGACATAGTACCAAACCATCCTGCAGTTGTCATAGTGACATCCTCACGTAATACCAACCCATCCTGTAGTTGTCATAGTGACATCCTGACATAATACCAACCCATCCTGCAGTTGTGATAGTGACATCCTGACGTAATACCAACCCATCCTGCAGTTGTCATAGTGACATCCTGATGTAATACCAACCCATCCTGCAGTAGTCATAGTAACATCCTGAAGTAATACCAACCCATCCTGTAGTTGTCATAGTAACATCCTGACGTAATACCAACCCATCCTGCAGTTGTCATAGTAACATCCTTACATAATACCAACCCATCCTGCAGTTGTTATAGTAACATCCCAACATAACACCAACCCATCCTGCAGCTGTCATAGTGACATCCTGACGTAATACCAAACCATCATTCAGTTGTCATAGTGACATCCTGACATAATACCAACCCCTCCTGCAGTTGTCATAGTAAAATCCTGACGTAATACCAACCCCTCCTAAAGTTGTTATAGTGACATCCTGACATAATACCAACCCATCCTGCAGTTGTCATAGTAACAGCCTGGCACACCAACCCCTCCTGCAGTTGTCATAGTAACATCCTGACATAATACCAACCCATCCTGCAGTTGTCATAGTGACATACTGACGTAATACCAACCGATCCTGCAGTTGTCATAGTAACATCTTGAAGTAATACCAACCCATCCTGCAGTTGTCATAGTAACATGACGTAATACCAACCGATCCTGCAGTTGTCATAGTAACATCTTGAAGTAATACCAACCCATCCTGCAGTTGTCATAGTAACATGACGTAATACCAACCCAACCTGCAGTTGTCATAGTAACATCCTGACATAATACAACCCATACTGCAGTTGTCATAGTAACATCCTGACATAGTACCAAACCATCCTGCAGTTGTCATAGTGACATCCTCACGTAATACCAACCCATCCTGTAGTTGTCATAGTGACATCCTGACGTAATACCAACCCATCCTGCAGTTGTGATAGTGACATCCTGACGTAATACCAACCCCTCCTGCAGCTGTTATAGTGACAGCCTGACATAATACCAACCCCTCCTGCAGTTGTCATAGTAACATCCTGACGTAATACCAACCCATCCTGCAGCTGTCATAGTGACATCCTGACATAATACCAACCCATCCTGCAGTTGTCATAGTAACATCCTGACGTAATACCAACCGATCCTGCAGTTGTCATAGTGACATCCTGACGTAATACCAAACCCTCCTGCAGTTGTCATAGTGACATCCTGACGTAATACCAACCCCCCCTGCAGTTGTTATAGTGACATCCTAACATAATACCAACCCATCCTGCAGTTGTCATAGTGACATCCTGGCATGCCAACCCCTCCTGCAGTTGTCATAGTAACATCCTGACATAATACCAACCTATCCTGCAGTTGTCATAGTGACATACTGACGTAATACCAACCAATCCTGCAGTTGTCATAGTAACATCTTGAAGTAATACCAACCCATCCTGCAGTTGTCATAGTAACATGACGTAATACCAACCCATCCTGCAGTTGTCATAGTGACATCCTGACGTAATACAAACCCATCCTGCAGTTGTCATATTAACATCCTGACATAATACCAACCCATACTGCAGTTGTCATAGTAACATCCTGACATAGTACCAAACCATCCTGCAGTTGTCATAGTGACATCCTCACGTAATACCAACCCATCCTGTAGTTGTCATAGTGACATCCTGACATAATACCAACCCATCCTGCAGTTGTGATAGTGACATCCTGACGTAATACCAACCCATCCTGCAGTTGTCATAGTGACATCCTGATGTAATACCAACCCATCCTGCAGTAGTCATAGTAACATCCTGAAGTAATACCAACCCATCCTGTAGTTGTCATAGTAACATCCTGACGTAATACCAACCCATCCTGCAGTTGTCATAGTAACATCCTTACATAATACCAACCCATCCTGCAGTTGTTATAGTAACATCCCAACATAATACCAACCCATCCTGCAGCTGTCATAGTGACATCCTGACGTAATACCAAACCATCATTCAGTTGTCATAGTGACATCCTGACATAATACCAACCCCTCCTGCAGTTGTCATAGTAACATCCTGACGTAATACCAACCCCTCCTGCAGTTGTCATAGTGACATACTGACGTAATACCAACCCATCCTGCAGCTGTCATAGTGACATCCTGACGTAATACCAACCCATCCTGCAGCTGTCATAGTAACATCCTGACGTAATACCAAACGATCCTGCAGTTGTCATAGTGACATCCTGACGTAATACCAACCCCTCCTGCAGTTGTCATAGTGACATCCTGACGTAATACCAACCCCTCCTAAAGTTGTTATAGTGACATCCTGACATAATACCAACCCATCCTGCAGTTGTCATAGTAACAGCCTGGCACACCAACCCCTCCTGCAGTTGTCATAGTAACATCCTGACATAATACCAACCCATCCTGCAGTTGTCATAGTGACATACTGACGTAATACCAACCGATCCTGCAGTTGTCATAGTAACATCTTGAAGTAATACCAACCCATCCTGCAGTTGTCATAGTAACATGACATAATACCAACCGATCCTGCAGTTGTCATAGTAACATCTTGAAGTAATACCAACCCATCCTGCAGTTGTCATAGTAACATGACGTAATACCAACCCAACCTGCAGTTGTCATAGTAACATCCTGACATAATACAACCCATACTGCAGTTGTCATAGTAACATCCTGACATAGTACCAAACCATCCTGCAGTTGTCATAGTGACATCCTCACGTAATACCAACCCATCCTGTAGTTGTCATAGTGACATCCTGACGTAATACCAACCCATCCTGCAGTTGTGATAGTGACATCCTGACGTAATACCAACCCATCCTGCAGTTGTCATAGTGACATCCTGACGTAATACCAATCCATCCTGCAGTTGTCATAGTGACATCCTGATGTAATACCAACCCATCCTGCAGTTGTGATAGTGACATCCTGACATAATACCAACCAATCCTGCAGTTGTCATAGTGACATCCTGACATAATACCAATCCATCCTGCAGTTGTCATAGTGACATCCTGATGTAACACCAACCCATCCTGCATTTGTCATAGTAACATCCTGAAGTAATACTAACCCATCCTGCAGTTGTCATAGTAACATCCTGATGTAACACCATCCCATCCTGCAGTTGTCATAGTAACATCCTGACATAATACCAACCCATCCTGCAGTTGTCATAGTGACATACTGACGTAATACCAACCGATCCTGCAGTCATAGTAACATCTTGAAGTAATACCAACCCATCCTGCAGTTGTCATAGTAACATGACGTAATACCAACCGATCCTGCAGTTGTCATAGTAACATCTTGAAGTAATACCAACCCATCCTGCAGTTGTCATAGTAACATGACGTAATACCAACCCAACCTGCAGTTGTCATAGTAACATCCTGACATAATACAACCCATACTGCAGTTGTCATAGTAACATCCTGACATAGTACCAAACCATCCTGCAGTTGTCATAGTGACATCCTCACGTAATACCAACCCATCCTGTAGTTGTCATAGTGACATCCTGACGTAATACCAACCCATCCTGCAGTTGTGATAGTGACATCCTGATGTAATACCAACCCATCCTGCAGTTGTCATAGTGACATCCTAACGTAATACCAATCCATCCTGCAGTTGTCAGTGACATCCTGATGTAATACCAACCCATCCTGCAGTTGTGATAGTGACATCCTGACATAATACCAACCAATCCTGCAGTTGTCATAGTGACATCCTGACATAATACCAATCCATCCTGCAGTTGTCATAGTGACATCCTGATGTAACACCAACCCATCCTGCATTTGTCATAGTAACATCCTGAAGTAATACTAACCCATCCTGCAGTTGTCATAGTAACATCCTGATGTAACACCATCCCATCCTGCAGTTGTCATAGTGACACCCTAACGCAATACCAACCCATCCTGCAGTTGTCATAGTGACACCTTAACGTAATACCAACCCATCCTGCGTTGTCATAGTAACATCCTGACGAAATACCAACCCATCTTGCTGTTGTCATAGAGACATCCTGACGTAATACCAACCCATCCTGCAGTTGTCATAGTGACATCCTGACGTAATACCAACCCATCCTGCGGTTGTCATAGTGAAATCCTGACGTAATACCAACCCATCCTGCGGTTGTTATAGTGACATCCTGATGTAATACCAACCCATCATGCAGTTGTCATAGTGACATCCTGACGTAATACCAACCCATCCTGCGGTTGTTATAGTGACATCCAGACGTAATACCAACCCATCCTGCGGTTGTCATAGTGAAATCCTGACGTAATACCAACCCATCCTGCAGTTGTCATAGTAACATCCTGACATAATACCAACCAATCCTGCAGTTGTCATAGTGACATCCTGACCTAATACCAATCCATCCTGCAGTTGTCATAGTGACATCCTGATGTAACACCAACCCATCCTGCGGTTGTTATAGTGACATACTGACGTAATACCAACCCATCATGCAGTTGTCATAGTGACATCCTGACGTAATACCAACCCATCCTGCGGTTGTTATAGTGACATCCTGACGTAATACCAACCCATCCTGCGGTTGTCATAGTGAAATCCTGACGTAATACCAACCCATCCTGCAGTTGTCATAGTAACATCCTTACATAATACCAACCCATCCTGCAGTTGTTATAGTGACATCCTGACGTAATACCAACCCATCATTAACTTGTCATAGTGACATCCTGACATAATACCAAACCCTCCTGCAGTTGTCATAGTAACATCCTGACATAATACCAACCCCTCCTGCAGTTGTCATAGTGACATACTGACGTAATACCAACCCATCCTGCAGCTGTCATAGTGACATCCTGACGTAATACCAACCCATCACTAACTTGTCATAGTGACATCCTGACATAATACCAAACCCTCCTGCAGTTGTCATAGTAACATCCTGACATAATACCAACCTCTCCTGCAGTTGTCAGTGACATACTGACGTAATACCAACCCATCCTGCAACTGTCGTAGTGACATCCTGACATAATACCAACCCATCCTGCAGTTGTTATAGTGACAACCTGACGTAATACCAACCCATCCTGCAGTTGTTATAGTGACAGCCTGAAATAATACCAACCCCTCCTGCAGTTGTCATAGTAACATCCTGACATAATACCAACCCCTCCTGCAGTTGTCATAGTGACATACTGATGTAATACCAACCCATCCTGCAGCTGTCATAGTGACATCCTGACATAATACCAACCCATCCTGCAGTTGTCATAGTAACATCCTGACGTAATACCAACCGATCCTGCAGTTGTCATAGTGAGATCCTGACGTAATCCCAACCCCTCCTGCAGTTGTCATAGTGACATACTGATGTAATACCAACCCATCCTGCAGCTGTCATAGTGACATCCTGACATAATACCAACCCATCCTGCAGTTGTCATAGTAACATCCTGACGTAATACCAACCGATCCTGCAGTTGTCATAGTGACATCCTGACGTAATACCAACCCCTCCTCCAGTTGTCATAGTGACATCCTGACGTAATACCAACCCCTCCTGCAGTTGTTATAGTGACATCCTGACATAATACCAACCCATCCTGCAGTTGTTATAGTGACATCCGGACATAATACCAACCCCTCCTGCAGTTGTCATAGTGACATCCTGACGTAATACCAACCCCTCCTGCAGTTGTTATAGTGACATCCTGACATAATACCAACCCATCCTGCAGTTGTCATAGTGACATCCTGATGTAACACCAACCCATCCTGCATTTGTCATAGTAACATCCTGAAGTAATACTAACCCATCCTGCAGTTGTCATAGTAACATCCTGATGTAACACCATCCCATCCTGCAGTTGTCATAGTGACACCCTAACGCAATACCAACCCATCCTGCAGTTGTCATAGTGACACATTAACGTAATACCAACCCATCCTGCGTTGTCATAGTAACATCCTGACGAAATACCAACCCATCTTGCTGTTGTCATAGAGACATCCTGACGTAATACCAACCCATCCTGCAGTTGTCATAGTGACATCCTGACGTAATACCAACCCATCCTGCGGTTGTCATAGTGAAATCCTGACGTAATACCAACCCATCCTGCGGTTGTTATAGTGACATCCTGATGTAATACCAACCCATCATGCAGTTGTCATAGTGACATCGTGACGTAATACCAACCCATCCTGCGGTTGTTATAGTGACATCCAGACGTAATACCAACCCATCCTGCGGTTGTCATAGTAAAATCCTGACGTAATACCAACACATCCTGCAGTTGTCATAGTAACATCCTGACATAATACCAACCAATCCTGCAGTTGTCATAGTGACATCCTGACATAATACCAACCAATCCTGCAGTTGTCATAGTGACATCCTGACATAATACCAACCCATCCTGCAGTTGTCATAGTGACATCCTGACATAATACCAACCAATCCTGCAGTTGTCATAGTGACATCCTGACATAATACCAACCCATCTTTCAGTTGTCATAGTGACATCCTGACATAATACAAACCTATCCTGCAGTTGTCATAGTGACATCCTGACATAATACCAACCCATCCTTCAGTTGTCATTGTAAAGACAAAGAAAGTTACAGTAAAATGTAATAAAAATGAGCACTATGGTATTGGTGCTGGGTTTTATTCCTCAGTCACTAAGTAGATGCAGACAAGGTGGTATTTTCATAATACCCATCCAAGAGAAGCGATTTGTGGACAACCACTAGCTCACAGTAGTATGACCAATACGTAATGTTTCTGCTGTCACTGGCGGACACCATGTGATTTAATGCACATCTTAGAGCAAAAACAAAATGCTGTAATGCATTAGAGTACTTTATTCTCATAGGGGTTAAATACATAACTAAAGTCCTGCTCAGTACCTTAAAGGGATGGTCTAGTCAAAAATAAACTTTCATGATTCGGATAGGGCATGCAATTTTACACAACTTTCCATTTTACTTTTATCAATAAACTTGCTTTGTTCTTTTGGTATTCTTTGTTGAAAGCTAAACCTAGGTAGGCTCATATTCTAATTTCTAAACCCCTGAAGGCTGCCTCATATCAGGGAATTTTGACAGTTTTTCACAGCTAGAGAACTTTACTTCATGTGTGCCATATAGATAACATTGTGCTCACGTAAGTGGAGTTAACTAGGGGGCTTATTTATCAAGCTCCGAACGGAGCTTGTGGGCCCCTGTTTCTAAAGACCGCTGCTCCATAACCCTGTCCGCCTGCTCTGAGCAGGTGGACAGGAATCGCCGGAAATCAACCCGATTGAGTACGATCGGGTTGATTGACACCCCCCTGCTGGGCCGATTGGCGTCCCTCGAATTCCGATTGGCTGATAGGATTCTATCAATCGGAATTAAGGTAGGAATTTTCTGATTGGCTGATGGAATCAGCCAATCAGAATCAAGTTCAATCCGATTGGCTGATCCAATCAGCCAATCAGATTGAGCTCGCATTCTATTGGCTGATCGGAACAGCCAATAGAATGCGAGCTCAATCTGATTGGCTGATTGGATCAGCCAATCGGATTGAACTTGATTCTGATTGGCTGATTCCATCAGCCAATCAGAAAATTCCTACCTTAATTCCGATTGGCTGATAGAATCCTATCAGCCAATCGGAATTCGAGGGACGCCATCTTGGATGACGTCCCTTAAAGGAACCGTCATTAGTCGGGAGACAACGGAAGAAGAGGATGGATCCGCGTCGCCTGCTTCAAGATGGACCCGCTCCGCACCGGATGGAAGAAGATCGAAGATGCCGCTTGGAGAAGATGTTTGCCGGTCCGGATGTCCTCTTCTTGCCGGATAGGAGGAAGACTTTGGAGCCTCTTCTGGACCTCTTCAGCACCGGATGATGGATCGCCAACCCCCGCTTGGGTTGGATGAAGATGTTGGAGCCAGGACGGATCGGTGAACCTGGTATGGTGAAGACAAGGTAGGAAGATCTTCAGGGGCTTAGTGTTAGGTTTATTTAAGGGGGGTTTGGGTTAGATTAGGGGTATGTGGGTGGTGGGTTGTAATGTTGGGGGGGGGTATTGTATGTGTTTTTTTTACAGGCAAAAGAGCTGAAATTCTTGGGGCATGCCCCGCAAAGGGCCCTGTTCAGGGCTGGTAAGGTAAAAGAGCTTGTAACTTTTTTAATTTAGAATAGGGTAGGGAATTTTTTATTTTGGGGGGCTTTGTTATTTTATTAGGGGGCTTAGAGTAGGTGTAATTAGTTTAAAATTGTTGTAATATTTTTCTTATGTTTGTAAATATTTTTTTATTTTTTGTAACTTAGTTTATTTTTATTTTTTGTACTTTAGCTAGTTTATTTAATTGTATTTATTTGTAGCAATTGTGTTTAATTAATTTATTGATAGTGTAGTGTTAGGTTTATTGTAGGTAATTGTAGGTAGTTTATTTAATTATTTTATTGATAGGGTAGTGTTAGGTTTAATTATATCTTAGGTTAGGATTTATTTTACAGGTAAATTTGTTATTATTTTAACTAGGTAACTATTAAATAGTTCTTAACTATTTAATAGCTATTGTACCTAGTTAAAATAATTACAAAGTTGCCTGTAAAATAAATATTAATCCTAAAATAGCTACAATGTAATTATAATTTATATTGTAGCTATATTAGGATTTATTTTACAGGTAAGTATTTAGCTTTAAATAGGAATCATTTATTTAATAAGAGTTAATTTATTTCGTTAGATGTAAATTATATTTAAGTTAGGGGGGGTGTTAGTGTTAGGGTTAGACTTAGCTTTAGGGGTTAATACATTTATTAGAATAGCGGTGAGCTCCGCTCGGAAGATTAGGGGTTAATAATTGAAGGTAGGTGTCGGCGATGTTAGGGAGGGCAGATTAGGGGTTAATACTATTTATGATAGGGTTAGTGAGGCGGGTTAGGGGTTAATAACTTTATTATAGTAGCGCTCAGGTCCGCTCGGCAGATTAGGGGTTAATAAGTGTAGGCAGGTGTCGGCGACGTTGAGGGGGGCAGATTAGGGGTTAATAAATATAATATAGGGGTCGGCGATGTTAGGGCAGCAGATTAGGGGTACATAGGGATAACGTAGGTTGCGGCGGTTTACGGAGCGGCAGATTAGGGGTTAAAAAAAATATGCAGGTGTCAGCGATAGCGGGGGCGGCAGATTAGGGGTTAATAAGTGTAAGGTTAGGGGTGTTTAGACTCGGGGTACATGTTAGAGTGTTAGGTGCAGACGTAGGAAGTGTTTCCCCATAGGAAACAATGGGGCTGCGTTAGGAGCTGAACGCTGCTTTTTTTGCAGGTGTTAGGTTTTTTTTCCAGCTCAAACAGCCCCATTGTTTCCTATGGGAGAATCGTGCACGAGCACGTTTTTGAGGCTGGCCGCGTCCGTAAGCACCGCTGGTATCGAGAGTTGCATTTGCGGTAAAAATGCTCTACGCTCCTTTTTTGGAGCCTAACGCAGCATTTGTTTGAACTCTCGATACCAGAGTTAAATTTATGGTGCGGCCAGAAAAAAGCCCGCGGAGCGTTAACAGCCCTTTTACCGCCAAACTCCAAATCTAGGCCCAAGTGTGGTGGGCAGCAGCATTTAGTGGCCTCCTAATAGCCAAAAAGCAACGTCAAAGCCATATATGTCTGCTATTTCTGAACAAAGGAGATCCCAGAGAAGCATTTACAACCATTTGTGACATAATTGCACAAACTGTTTGTAAATAATTTCAGTGAGAAACCTAAAATTGTGAAAAATTTAACTTTTTTTTTTATTTGCTCGCATTTGGCGGTGAAATGGTGGCATGAAATGTACCAAAATGGGCCTAGATCAATACTTTGGGTTGTCTACTACACTACACTAAAGCTAAAATTAACCCTTCAAGGTCTCTACAAGCTCCCTAATTAACCCCTTCACTGCTGGGCATAATACACGTGTGGTGCACAGCAGCATTTAGCGGCCTTCTAATTACCAAAAAGCAATGCCAAAGCCATATATGTCTGCTATTTCTGAACAAAGAGGATCCCAGAGAAGCATTTACAACCATTTATGCCATAATTGCACAAACTGTTTGTAAATAATTTCAGTGAGAAACCTAAAGTTTGTGCTAAAATTTGTGAAAAAGTGAACAATTTTTTTTTTTTTTTGCTCGCATTTGGCAGTGAAATGGTGGCATGAAATATACCAAAATGGGCATAAATCGATACTTTGGGTTGTCTTCTAAAAAAAAATATATACATGTCAAAGGATATTCAGGGATTCCTGACAGATATCAGTGTTCCAATGTAACTAGCGCTAATTTTGAAAAAAAAGTGGTTTGGAAATAGCAAAGTGCTACTTGTATTTATGGCCCTATAACTTGCAAAAAAAGCAAAGAACATGTAAACATTGGGTATTTCTAAATTCAGGACAAAATTTAGAAACTATTTAGCATGGGTGTTGGAGTTTTTTGGTGGTCGTAGATGTGTAACAGATTTTTGGGGTCAAAGTTAGAAAAAGTGTGTTTTTTTTTCAATTTTTTCCTCATATTTTATAATTTTTTTATAGTAAATTATAAGATATGATAAAAATAATGGTATCTTTAGAAAGTCCATTTAATGGAGAGAAATACGGTATATAATGTGTGTGGGTACAGTAAATGAGTAAGTGGAAAATTACAGCTAAACACAAACACTGCAGAAATGTAAAGGGTAAGAAAATTGAAAAATGGTCCGGTCATTAAGGGGTTAAACAATAAAAATTCTGGAGTAGACTGTCCACTTAAATGTATTGTCACTCATGAGTGGGATAAGGATAGTTAGCCAATCATGAATGGAATAAGCATGTAGCTGCCAATTACCAGCTGTGTCTCTGGACTGTCTTATTAGTGCTGCAGGAATTCATAGGGGTCAAACACAACAGAGCAAATATTTGTACAATAAAAAAATACTCTAATAGATTTGTGTGTGGATGTTTGCCTTCAGTTTATTAGAGGTAAATGGAAATCAAAATGAACAGTTTATGATTCAGATAGAGAGTGGTTCGTTTTTTAAACTCCAGTTTATTTTCATTATCATGTTTTTATGGTTCCTTTATTGAAACATCGCTACTTTTCATGAGTACATACTGAGATAGCCTCAGGAGTGTGCAAATGTTCTTCAGTGCTATATGTGTAACATTATTACAAATATATATATAATTTTATATTTTCATCCGTATCTGCTTTAAGCTCCCATCCAGTGATGTAATAAAATATGCTGGATACATCCTGTGATGTAATAAAATATGCTGGATACATCCTGTGATGTAATAAAAACAAAATGTATACTTACCTGATAAATGTATTTCTTTCTTGACAGATGCTTGAGCAGCTGAATAGAAAGAGCCGAAAATGACTCTTGAGGGTACCAACAGATAACCCCCCCTCTCAAGGCACATCTGGAGAAAAGATAAGGACCATGCTGTATCTTATAGAATCTTTCTAGTGATAGGCTTACGATCCTGAATCGGTCTCAATAACCAATTCCAAAAACCCATGTTTAGCTAAAATCAAGCAAACAATCTCCAAACAGTCAGCCTCAGAGAAACGATATTTGGATGAAGGAAGGACCCCTGAAGTAGAAGATCCTTCCTCAGTGGAAGTTTTCACGGAAGTAGAGACGGCATCTCTACTAGAGCCACCTACGATATCCTGCGAGACCACTAAGAGAGGCTAGAACATCTTTTGATCTCAAGCCGAACTTGGAAACTTGATGTTCTGACGCGACCCGAACAGAACCCATTTTGGAACCCCCATTTGGTAGATATGCTGGAGAACACTTCCGGATGGAGTTCACACTCCCCAGAATGGGAAGTCTGTCTGCTCAGAATCTGCTCCCCAGTTGTCCACTCCAGAAATGTGGATGGCTAATAGACAGTAACTGTGAGCACCCACCCACAGAAAAAACCTGAACACATCCTTCATAACTAAGGAACTTGGAGTTCCTCCCTGGAGTTTGATGTAAGCCACAGGGTCTATGTTGTCTGACAGAACCCCAAAAACTGGGCTAAAGTCAACTGAGGCCAAACATCAGAGCATTGTAAATCACTCTAAACTCTAAATGTGAAGGGGAGAACAGACTTCTCCCAGGACCATAGTCCCTGTGCCTTTAACGACCCAGGCTCCTCCCCAGTCCCAGGAACCATCACAGGAAGAGACCCTTGTCGACTGAACTAGATTCTCTGAGACGATCCCCATTCCCCTGTCTGAGCATGCACCCCTGAAGAGCTCTCAAACGGTATCGAGCAAGGGAATGATGTCCATAGAAAACACCATCAGACCAATCACCTCCATACACAGAGCCACTGATTGTCGAACAGTAGACTGAAGAGAGAGGCAAGAGGAAGGATTTTGGCTCTTCTGATCTCCGTCAGACAGATTTTCATTGATAAGGAAAAAAAAAATTATAGTACCTAAGCACCCTACCCTTGTAGCTGGGACAAGGGAACTTCTTTTCCAGCTCCACTTCCATTTGTGGAACTAAGAAGACAACAAAAACCTCTGAATGAGATCTTGCTTGTAGAAAGATGGCGCCTGAACTAATAGAATGCCCATGCAATCCCAGAATCGAATTGCAGCCCAGAATGAGAAAACACTGGGAGCTGTGGCAAAACTATTGTTGAACCACAACTGAAAAAGTTTGGCCAGAAGGCAAAACTCATACATTTTTGGATAATTGAATGGGAAACTAAGGATACGCATCCTTAAAGTCTAAGGTCGATATAGACTGACCCTCTTGCACGAAGGAAGAATGGAGGGAATAGTCTACATCTGTAAGAAATGGTACTCTGAGAAACTTGACAAAACTCTAGGAATCCTAACTCTACTCCATGAGTAGCCCTTGGATTCGCACCAATAGAGATATTTACGCCAAATCTTATGGTAAATCCTTCTAGTTACAGGCTTACGAGCCTGAACCATGGTCTCTATGACCGAATCAGAAAAACGCTGATTGGATAAAATTAAGCGTTCAATCTCCAAGCAGTCAGCTTCAGAGAAACTAGATTTGGGTGAAGGAAGGGCCCCTGAATCAGAAGGTCATTCCTCAATGGGAGTCTCCAAGGAAGCAGAGATGCCATCTCCACCAGATCCGCATATCAAATCCTGCGAGGCCAGGCCGGTGCTATGAGGATCACAGAAGCCCTTTCCTGCTTGATTCGAGCAATTACCAGAGGAAGAAGAGCAAACAGAGGAAATAGGTATGCTAGACTGAAGGTCCAAGGGACCGCCAGAGCATCTATCAGTTCCTCCTGGGGGTCCCTGGACCTCGACCCGTATCTCGATAACTTGGCATTCTGACGGGATGCTATGAGATCCAATTTCGGCTGACCCCACTAGAGAATCAGAGTGGAGAACACTTCCGGATAGAGCTCCCACTCCCCTGGATGAAAGGTCTACCTGCTCAGAAAATCCACCTCCCAGTTGTCCACCCCTGGGATATGGATTGCCGATAGACAACAAGAGTGGGTCACCGCCAACTGGATTATTTTAGTTAACTCTGTCATCGCTAAGGAACTCCTCATTCCACCCCGATGATTGATGTAAGCCATAGAAGTTATGTTGTCCGACTGGAACCTGATAAACCGTAGTGAGGCTAGTTGGGGCTAGGCTGGAGAGCATTGAATATTGCTCTCAGTTCTAGGTTTATAGGAAGAACAGACTCTGAGTCCAAACTCCCTGAGCCTTTAGGGAGCCCCATACTGCTCCCCACCCTAAAAGGCTGGCGTCTGTTGTCATAATCACCCAAGACGGTCTGCAAAAGCAGGTTCCTTGGAATAGATGATCCAGAGACAACCACCATTGAAGAGAGTCCCTTGTCTCCTGCTCCAGAATTATTAGAGGAGAAAAGTCTGCATAATCTCAGTTCCATTGCCTGAGCATGCATAACTGCAGAGGCCTGAGATGGAAACAAGCAAACGGGATGATGTCCATTGCCGCCACCATCAGCCCAATTAACTCCATACACTGAGCCACTGACAGCCAAGGAGTGGACTGAAGGACTAGACAAGTATTGATACTCTTTGATTTCCTGACTTCTGTCAGAAAAATCTTCATGGACAAGGAGTCTATTATGGTTCCCAAGAAAGTGACTCTTGCGTCTGGAACTAGGGAACTCTTTCCCAAAATTTACCTTCCACCCGTGAACTCTCAGGAAAGATAACACTATGTCGGTGTGGGATCTTGCTTGCTGAAAAGATGGTGCCTGGACTAGAATGTCATCCAGATAAGGCGCCACCCCAATGCCCCTTGACCAAAGGACCGCCAACAGTGACCCCAGAACCTTTGTGAAAATTCTGGGAACCGTGGCCAGGCCGAAAGGAAGAGCCACGAACTGGAAGTGTTTGTCTAGGAAGGCAAACCTTAGGAACTTGTGATGGTCCCTGTGAAGAGGGAAATGAAGGTACGCGTCCTTTAAATCCACAGTTGTCATGAATTGACACTCCTGGATTAAAAGAAGGAAGGAATCCTGAGAAATTTGTTTAAGACTCTTTAGGTCTAAATTGGTCTGAAGGTTCCCTCTTTTTTGGGAACCACAAACAGATTGGAATAAAAACCCTGTCCCTGTTTTGGAACGGGAACAATCACTCCCAAGGCGAAGAGGTCTTTTACACAATGTAAGAACGCCTCTCCTTTTATCTGGTCTGCAGATAATCTTGAAAGCAGAAACCTGCCTCTGGGAGAAAAACTTTTGAACTCCAACTTGTATCCCTGAGAGAGAGACTTTTTATATCGCCCAGAGATCCTGAACGTCCCAAACCCAAGCCTGAACGAAGAAGCAAAGTCTGCCCCCTACCAGATCCGGTCCCGGATCGGGGGCATGCCCTTCATGCTGTTTTGGATTCAGTAGCCGGCTTCTTGGATTGTTTACCCTTGTTCCAAGACTGGTTGGGTCTCCAAGTAGGCTTAGATTGTTCCTGCTTAGAGGAGGAAAAATTTCCCTTGAAATTTCAAAAGGAACGAAAATTACTCTGTCATCCCTTTTGTTTGTTTCTCTTATCCTGAGGGAGTAGATGACCCTTACCTCCCGTGATATCAGAAATAATTTCTGACAGGCCAGGTCCAAACAGGGTCTTCCCCTTGTAAGCAATCGCTAAAAGCTTAGGACTTAGATGACACATCCTCAGACCAAGGTTTTAACCATAAAGCTCTGTGGGCTAGGACAGAGAAATCCGAGCTCTTAGCTGCCAGTTTAATAATCTGAAGTGAAGCGTCCGTAATAAAAGCATTAGCTAGCTTCAGAGCCTTTATCCTGTCTTGGATCTCCTCCAAGGAAGTCTCAGTCCTGAAAGACTCAGAGCATCAAACCAATATGCTGCCGCACTAGTGACGGTAGCAATGCACGCAGCAGGCTGTAATAGCAGACCCTGGTGAACATAAAGCTTTTTAACCAAACCCTCTAACTTCTTGTCCATAGGATCTTTGAAAGCACAACTATCATCTATGGGAATAGTAGTTCTCTTGGCTAAGGTGGAAACAGCCCCCTCCACCTTAGGACCTGTTTGTCAAGCCTCCTTGAAAGAGTCAGCTAATGGAAACATTTTCTTAAAAATAGAGGAAGTAGAAAAGGGAATACCTGGTCTCTCCCACTCCTTAGTAACTATCTCCAAAGCTAGCTTTAGAACCGGAAATACGTCTGAGTAAGAAGGAACTTCAAAATATCTGTCTAATTCACTAGACTTCGCAGGGGCAACCACAACCGTGGAGTCACAGTCGTCTAAAGTAACCAAAAACCTCCCTGAGTAACAGGCAGAGGTGTTCTAGTTTAAACCTAAAAGTCACAACCTCCGAGTCCGTCAGAGGCAATTAAGAGTCTGAAATTTCACCTTCAGATGGAACCTCAATACCCTCCTCCTCAGGTCCTAGGGAGGGTACTTCCGAGATTGCCACCATTGCATCAGAAACCTTACTTTCTGCATGTCTGGCTTTCCTCTTACGTTTGCCTTGTAGCATTGGGAAAGCAGATAACGCATCAGAAATTGTAGAAGACATGAGAGAGGCTATGTCTTTTAAAGTAACTCCAGCGGGTGCTAGAGCAGAGGTGCAAGGCACTGCTTGTGCGGACGGTACACTTTGGGACGTTTGGGGAGAAAGCTGCGGGATAACTTGACCCCCGTCAGAAGACCCTGGGGCAACATCAGCCTTAGAAAAATTTTGCTCAGAAAAAATATGATCCCTAAAACTTAAAGTCCTCAGAATACATGTGGGACAGAAAGGGATTGGTGGTTCCACATTAGCTTCCAAACACAAGGAGCAAGAAACATCCTGCAAGGCCCCATGGTCCATATTTGTTCACAATTGATCTTTTTATGCAATAAAAATAATATTTCAAAAAAGCATTACTGTCTCTTTAAATTCAGAGACAACTATTTTACTTTACTGCTTTAATGATAATTTTTTCCACTAAATTATCCTGGAGTAAGAATAAAAACACCTCTGCACCTCATAAGCTGTGCTGAGGTGCTCCTACCTGACCAGCAAAAATGGGAGCTAGAGATTCCAAACAGCGCAATCACCACACGGTCCGGTGCGCTGCAGAGTCTAAAAACGTCACAGAACAAGCTTCCTTAACCGGTGTTAGAAACACATGCTCTAACACAAACCATGCGCTTCTACACCGCACCTCAGGAAATGCCGACTAACTTCCAGACTGATGCGCAATGGAAATGGCGCGAGTCGGAAGCTCAGCCCATCGTGGGCGTGTTAACAAAATGAAAACGTTAACGTCTTTGAAAAAAGTGAACAACCACCAGAGCGCTTCTACACCGCACCTCAGGAAATGCCGACTAACTTCCAGACTGATGCGCAATGGAAATGGCGCGAGTCGGAAGCTCAGCCCATCGTGGGCGTGTTAACAAAATGAAAACGTTAACGTCTTTGAAAAAAGTGAACAACCACCAGAGCAAATGGGTCCCCAGCCCCAGTACCTAGCGCTGTCCCATTATCTCTCCTAACTAGGAGAGTCTTTTGTGTCCCAGATTAAGTGTCCTCTTTATATTGCACTTAACTCTGTTTATAGGTAATGGTGTGCTAGCTCTTTCCAGGATCCCCCAGAAATAAAGTAGCACTTACCGTAATTTCTGCCTGACAGCTAGGCAACTCACAGGCTTAAAAAGAGGTCCTCTCCCTCCCATTGACCTGTGGAAAAAAAGGCATGCTGTGTAATTCTTTTCCTCAGACTAAGGCATTCAGGGCAGCAAAAACATGGGAGGCGCAGTGAGAATTATGTCCCACAAGTTCCCATTGCTCTAAAGCCACCAAAGCCCTACTGAAGAGACTGATATGGACTACGGCTACACTCTAGGACAAAGCAGCACAATCTTGTACTACTTTAAAAATAATAAACTCTTGATTGAAGAATCTATACTAACACCTCACTTTACCTCTTCCTATCACTAACGTAGGCAAAGAGAATGAATGGGGTGGAAGGGAGGAGCTATTTAACAGCTCTGCTGTGGTGCTCTTTGTCTCCTCCTGCTGACCAGGACGTGAATATCCCAGTAGTAATTAAGATGATCCGTGGACTCATGTCTTAAAAAAGAAAAATATATTTTGGGAGTGATCAAGATCAGATCAGCCCCCTGGCCCTGCAGCGCCTGTCAGTACTATATTAGAGCTCAGATCAGATCCCTAGTTCTGTAGCCCCTATCAGACTTGTGATCATATCTCTTGACTTTATCAGAAATTACCACATGGCATGCAGCCCCTCTGTTAACCATACACCCACATCAGACCCTTCAGGTGAGACACCACCTCAGCCACATGCTCATATCAGATCAGGCCCCTGGCCTGCAGCTCTTCTCTTAGTCACATACTCACATCAGACCTCTGATAAGAACCCTGGCCCTGCAGTCCCATACTCAAATCAAAACTCTAATCATACCATGGCCCTGCAGCCCCTCTTTCAGTCACATACCCACATCAGACCTCAGAACCACGGTCAGCCATATAACTACATAAAAACTCAGATCATATTCATAGCCCTGCAGTCCCTCTATCAGTCACTTACACACACTGATCTTCTAATCATACCCCTGTCCGTGCTGCTCCTATGTTGGTCACATATCCACATAGGACCTCAAAACAGAACCCTGGCCCTGCAGACCCTCTGTCAGCCTAATACCCACATCAGATTCCTGGTCCTGCAGCCCCCTTAAACAAATAGCTACAGTACATCAGCACTCAGATTAGATCCCTGGTCCTGCAGCCCCCTGATTATCAATCATTTTGATGCACACTAGAGAGTAACTATAAATTAAGCAATTAGCACCTGGTATAATATAAGTATAGATAGATAATATGAATACAGGTTAATACATCATATGCGGAGTGTGACAGACAACTTCGTCCCATGTCATTAACTAGATTAGACACAGCCTGCAGGCACTCTGATAAGCATGCATACCACATTCTCTTGCCCTAGTCTAGTCACTTGTTTGACTAACAAGTAACATTTCTGGCATCTGAATGCTCTATTTCTGCAGAGGGCACTGGCGGTGCCGTGAGGGGTTCAGTAACAGTCTGTGCAAATTTAACCAGTTCAGTCTTTACAAATACTTCTCTCATTGAGACTCAAAAGATATAGCTGAAAGGGAAAATAACCTAAAACACTCTACCCCAGATTCCATTAACTCAACCTGAGTCAAAGCTGTGAAATCAGTATACATCCTTTATTGAACACCACACACATTTATAGACTCCATCTCATCGTCCCAGTTCATATGCATACCAAAGATTTGTAAAAGAACCAATAACAATTAAACAAAAACAACCCCGAAAATATCTTTCTATGACAGAGTGGAATTTTCAGATAAGGATGCAACTTACTTGTCAGGTGCCAGAGAGTCTGTTAGTAGGGTCATTAGTCAGGCAATAAATAAAGAGACACTCAAGTCAAAATTAAACTTTTATGATTCAAATAGAGCATGCAATTTTAAACAACTTTCCAATTTACTTCCATTAACAAAATGTGCAGTTACTTTTTATATTTACGCTTTTTGAGTCACCAGCTCCTACTGAGCATGTGCAAGAAGTATATGCATGTGTGACTTGCTGATAGCTATCACATGATGGAAGAGGAGTAGAAATAGACATAACTTTGAAATCTATTACTCATTTGAAGTTCATACTAATTGCTATTGCATTGGATTTGTATCATGCATTTTTTTGATTATGTAAATCTACTATATTTACTGGTCCTTTAACAGCTGATTGGGTACACATCCCTCCAGGATACAGAGAATTCCACAAATTATTACTATTATAATGTCCATGGCTTAAGATAGTTCTTGTGACAACACTGACCAAATAAATGTATAACCCAACTGTGTAGTGAGAGTGATACAAACAATAATATAACATTCAGTTAGTGAATAAATGCAATAAGATATCTAGATACACTTTATAAATATGCAGACAAGGGTTAATATCTAGACATATCAGTTTAGATATAATCACAACTTATTTATCAGGTGCTGCTACGCTGGTTGTCCATTAGCCGGGGGATGATTAGTCAGGCAGGGGTGTCATGACAATGTGTCCTTGCTCAGTTGCCTGTTAAGGTGGGGAGTATATGCTCCATTCTTGGGGAAGAAAGATTATGTATTCAGTGGTTTAGCTGCAAGAGACACCTGTGTGACTGATGATCGGTCTGATAGCAAATTTCCACTTATAGGAAATAATTATTTAGTGCAGTGACTTGTTCTCTCCGTTTGGCCAGCAGATGACTGTAGTGTACAATGCTGAAGTTTTATTTTTTATGACAGTCAGTTGCATATGTTTAGCTATCTGTATGGTGTCTTTACAGTGACAGTAATGTAAGTGCACAGTTACATCTCCATAGAGCATTGAATCAATGTGCTTTATATGTTGTTTAGAGGTGCTCTCCACAGCTCTGAAGTACTTTTGCACGAAAGTAATAAATCCTGGTGCTTTATTTCTTCCGGGTTGCAGCTGATATGAAGATAAGTGTTTCAGTTGCATCCATGTACGTGAGAACATAATTTGGCGCATACAGAGTAGGACAAGTTCCATATGTTGTAAGTACATCTTCTAACAGCAGCAGGTCACTGGTCAGTCTTCAGGACATTAAGTGCACAGTACCCTAGAGAAGACAGCACAGTTACAAATAAGCCAGACTAGACTATACTTGTACCTCACTGGTCACATACAGAGAAATTAGCCATTGAGGGTTTATTTGTGCCACTAAGTAGCAAACTCTATATGCAAGTTCATGTAAAATTAATATGGTCATATTGCTGCATAACTAAACATATTGTCTGTTCTGACCAGGTGAATACTATGCTTTATTAAAAAATATCACAATCTGACAAACACATACAAACTTTCAAATTTTTAGTAAAATTAAATCTGGATGCACCTACACGAAGTCCACTAGACCTAAACACAGGTGGAGGAGTCATACAGCTAAAGACCACGGTGTACAGGTTTAAAGTCTCTTTACTACTACATGATCTCTAAATCTGATACTTCTAGTATGGGAGAGACCAAACATTAATGTCAGGTTCTGACCAAGGCTAAATTACCCACACTTGTATTTTACCTCCTAAACACCAAGCAGAGATAGTTACTGTCTAGCATAATGTGGTGTACAGCATATAATTATCACAGTGACACAGCCCTGTTTATATCACTAACCCCTTAGCTGCCAGAGACCTGCTAGGTGATCCTTTTTTTTCTGCCGACCTCATCCTATAACCAGCAGGTAGATCCTGCAAATGTATGCTTACTTACAAGCTTTACGATTAAATCAAATGAATAATCTTTTCTAGTTAAATCCCAATGTTAGGGAAAGTAAACATTCAGAATCCCAATAGAGCATGCAATTGTATGCAACTTACATTTATTTTTGGATTTCCTTCATTCTTCAGGTATTCTTTGTTGAAAAGCATACCAAGGTAGGCTCATGAGCAATACACTACTGGGAGCTAGCTGCTTGGTGGATGTGTACACACACACACATATATATATATATATATATATATATAAACATCCACAGAGTACCTGCACAACGGAGCGCAACGAATCCTTCGTCTGTTGTATGGAAGTGTAACCGGCTCACTGACAGGGGAGGGCGGGAGATTCAAAATCCCTTAATGAAGGGCAATGGCAGCTAGTGGTTCAGCGTGTCTGTCCTGCACGCAAGAAATATCCAAATCCAAAGTAGAAACCACAAATGCGCTCAGTGAACAAGTGCTATCTAAGCACGAAACATGTATGCTCTCTGTGCGCCTGCAAAATACCATTTGGATTAGTCCTATTTAGGACACTTTTTTGCTTTTAAATGTATTAATAAAGCAAGTTTTTTTAACCTACACATAAGGACTCTGAGCGCATTTGTGGTTTCTACTTTGGATATATATATATATATATATATATATATATCCATATCCCTTGTTAATGGCTCACTAGATGTGTTCAGCTAGCTCCCGGTAGTGCATTGCTGCTCCTTCAACAAAGAATAGATGTAAATTGGAAACAAAATTTTATATGTTCTGTCTCATGAAAGAAAAACCTTAAACAGTGTGCAAATAATTTATTTGCTTTAGTTATAAATATAAAAATATTCTCTTGTAGATGCATTTTTTTTTTTAATGAAATGGTGTCCAGCATATAATTATCACAGTGAAATGAGCCGGCTTCTTAGCTGAGAAAAAAAAATGCTTCTTTTATTTTAATGTGAACCTACTGAGCATGTGCAAAAGATCAGTGTAATATAAGTCTGATAGATGTCACATGATGCAAGGGGGCTGGCTAACTGGAGTAAATTTGTTAGATAATTATGCATTTATTATGTATTTAATAGTCCTAACCCAGTGTAGGACAAGGGTCTTCACATAATTAGTTTACGATACGAAGGCAAATGTCAGCTCACATTCAAATGATCTGATTCTTTGTTGCACCTAAAAGTTATTTATAAAATGTATTTTAGTTTATTGAAAAAAAATACAATTAAATGCTTAGCTGATAAATTATTTCTGAGTTCACAATCCATTACTTTTTGGATATTATTTCCTGCCCAACAAAAGGTGGCAAAACACACCATAACATTTCCAGAGCTATGCTCTCCCATACCAAGTATTCCTCCTAGCTAGCCTCAGTTACCCATGTAGCAAAGCAGAGGAGGAATACAAAGGAAACACATCACAACAGTGTCCATCCTTAAAGTGATAGTCTAGTCAAAAATAAACTTTCATGATTCAAATAGAGAATGCAATTTAAAGCAACTTTCTAATTTATTCCTATTATCAGTTTTTCTTTGTTCTCTTTGTATCTTTATTTAAAAAAGCTGAAAATTAAGCTTAGGAGCCAGCCCATTTTTTATTCAGAACCTGGGTAGCGTTTGCTGATTGGATGAAACCATTAAGACACCAATCAGCAAACGCTACCCATGTGCTGAACCAAAAATGGGCCGGCTTCTAAGCTTACGTTCTTGCTTTTTTAAAATAAAGATTCCAAGAGAATGAAGAAAAATTGATAATAGGAGTAAATTAGAAAGTTGCTTAAAACTACCTGAATCATGATTCTATCTGAATCATTAAAGTTTAATTTTGACTAGACTATCTCTTTAAGTAAAAATATCCAATTTGATTCAAAAAAGTTTAGCAGCATTACACTGTGAATGGAAACATTGAAAAACCATAGATAGCTGTGGTACATAGAAATAAATACATTTATCAGGTGAGCATAAATGATGTTTCTTTCATAATATGGTAAGCCCATGACCCATCACTTGTGGGATCCATTACTATAGCAATGAAGTCCACAACACCACCAAAATGGGTGGGACTGAGAAAAGGAAGGTGACTAGGCAGGAATAATGGCCCATAAAACCTTACTGCCAAAAGCAGCCTCAGACAAAGCAAACAAATGAAGATAATAGAAATTAGCAAAACACCAAGAAGTCAAATCTGCTCCATGGATGCAAGGCCCCAGAAGTAGGTACTTAGCTAGTAGAATGTGCTGTAATCTTCTGAGGGGATTACTTACCTGCCACCAGACAAGCATTTCGAATTAAGGCCTTGTGCCAAGTCACCAGAGTAATGACAGTTGCTTCCTGACATTAACAAAGCCCTGAAAAATGTACAGAAAGTGCAGAAGGTATACAAAAGTATTTTTCCATCTCCACATAAAACGTCAGTGCACTCACCACATCTAAAGTCTTTCCTTGCACAATTTAGGATCTGGACAAAGTGATGGCATAACAAAATATTAATTAATTGGGGCCGATTTATCAAAGTCTGGCGGACATGATACGCTGTAGCGTATCATGTCTGCCAGACATCGCTGAATGCAGACAGCATACACTGTCAGCATTTAACATTGCACAAGCAGTTCTAGTGAACTGCTTGTGCAATGCCGCCCCCTGCAGATTCGCGGCCAATCGGCCGCTAGCAGGGTGTGTCGATCAACCCGATCGTATCTGATCGGGTTGCTTGCTGTCCGGCGCTCAGAGGCGGCGGACCAGTTAAGGAGCAGCAGTCTTAAGACCGCTATTTCTTAACTGCTGTTTCTGGCAAGCCTGAAGGCTCGTGCAGGATCAGGGGCCATTTTGCAAAAAAAAAAAAACACAATAAATGGGTTTCAGAAACACCTTTTTATAATGAAAGATAAGCAAGGGCAGCTTGCAAGACAGAACTGACATTTTTCGATTAAGGAGGTAAGAGAGGAGAGGGATATCCCATAAAAATACACGATTGAATGAGTGTGTTCAGTCTGTCAAATACACACCTGTCTGGTGTCCGGGTCTTGTGTAACCTCACTCACCCCAGGTATCCAGAATTGAATCCTCATATGTACTCCTAAGATGCTGTTATGGCAGCCGTCAGAGGGAGAAGGGACAATCGAGGGATCCGTAGCCCATACGGGCTGAGAGCTTACTCAGCAGGCATCCGTTGCTGTCCTCGGTCTGTGCCTCTATCTGGAATCCAGCGTGCGGCGCTCAG
This sequence comes from Bombina bombina, assembly GCF_027579735.1. NCBI lineage: Eukaryota > Metazoa > Chordata > Amphibia > Anura > Bombinatoridae > Bombina > Bombina bombina. The sequence continues at coordinate 27,639 of NC_069510.1, forward strand.
AAAGGAAGTGATGTCATAGTTTGACGATAGGTAAACTGAAGGGGAGGGGGTGAGGGCTATCTTCACTCGGTGCTGTAAATCCCTCAGAGGAAAAGCCAGACCCAATGACTGGTGTCAATCAGAGCAAAAAAGAATAGAAGAGGGTCTTGCTTGAATAAAAGTCTCTTTTTAATAAACATCACAGGGTAAAAAAATTCCATAATCTGGGACAGTGCAGTCACAAAAATATAGTGCATGAGAGGGCGTAGCACCAAACGGTTAACATGTTTCGGCCATAAGACTACTCTTGTGAACTTGTGAGATCATTGGGAACTAGTCTGGTTAGAGTTGTGAGGACTTTCTGTGCACTATAAAGAGGGTCACAGCGTTGGTATTCGCCTGATAGAGGAGGTTGATGCACAACACAGAGTGAAATCACATCTTGAATTATCAAGTTACCTCTGCAGTTGTCCATTGAATCAGTAATTGATATATTTCTTCTCCATGGCCCTGAAAACATTCAATGACACTTTAATGACTAAAGTGAAAAAGGCGATGGGATAATTATTTCATATGATAAAGCAGAACAGCAGATTTAAACAGCCCAAATTTGTCTTGAGGAGATTACAGCTACAATAAAAACGAATGAAGGGTTAAAAGCTAGCCCTATATAGGGGAGGAGCATGAAAGAAAGATCATCTTGACAAAGGCTCTGAGCAGCTGAAACGCGTAGACGTTCTATTTTTTTCACAGCTCCTGAAATGAGATCCTGGATTGACTCCCATAACTGCAGCGTTTATATTCAAAAGAGTGCACACTCTAAGAAATCGTCAACGATTGGTCACTACAAACACATAACGTCTGAGCACAGGAGCGTGCAGACTGCTGGAGGATGCCGAAGAAATAGTGAGTACTACACAATCACTGAAAAACCAATTTTCGACCTAAAAGGTGCAACATTCACAAAAACAGAATTTATGCTTACCTGATAAATTTCTCTCTCTTACGGTGTATCCGGTCCACGGCTTCATCCTTACTTGTGGGATATTCTCAATCCCTACAGGAAGTGGCAAAAAGCACACAGCAGAGCTGTCCATATAGCTCCCCTCAGGCTCCGCCCCCCCAGTCATTCGACCGACGGTTAGGAGAAAAAGGAGAACCATAGGGTGCAGTGGTGACTGTAGTTTACAAAAATAAATTTAAACCTGACTAAATTGCCAGGGTGGGCCGTGGACCGGATACACCGTAAGAGAAAGAAATTTATCAGGTAAGCATAAATTCTGTTTTCTCTTACATTGGTGTATCCGGTCCACGGCTTCATCCTTACTTGTGGGAACCAATACCAAAGCTTTAGGACACGGATGAAGGGAGGGAACAAGTCAGGTAACCTAAACAGAAAGCACCACTGCTTGCAAAACCTTTCTCCCAAAAATAGCCTCCGAAGAAGCAAAAGTATCGAATTTGTAAAATTTGGCAAATGTATGCAGTGAAGACCAAGTCGCTGCCTTACAGATCTGTTCAACAGAAGCCTCATTCTTGAAAGCCCATGTGGAAGCCACAGCTCTAGTGGAATGAGCTGTAATTCGTTCGGGAGGCTGCCTTCCGGCAGTCTCATAAGCCAACCGGATGATGCTTTTCAGCCAGAAAGACAGACAGGTAGCAGTCGCTTTTTGACCTCTCCTCTTGCCAGAATAGACGACAAACAAGGATGATGTTTGTCTGAAGTCTTTAGTTGCTTTTAGATAAAACTTTAAAGCACGAACCACATCAAGATTGTGTAACAGACGTTCCATGTTAGAAACTGGATTAGGACACGAGAAGGAACAACTATTTCCTGGTTAATGTTCTTATTGTAAACCACTTTGGGAAGAAACCCAGGTTTGGTACGCAAAACGACCTTATCTGTATGGAACACCAGATAGGGTGAATTACACTGCAGAGCAGACAATTCCGAAACTCTTCTAGCAGAAGAAATAGCTACCAAAAACAAAACTTTCCAAGATAATAATTTGATATCTATGGAATGTAGCGGTTCAAACGGAACCCCTTGAAGAACTGAAAGAACTAAATTTAGACTCCATGGAGGAGCCACAGGTCTGTAGACAGGCTTGATTCTGACTAAGGCCTGTACAAACGCCTGAACATCTGGCACGGCTGCCAGATGCTTATGCAACAGCACAGACAGAGCAGATATCTGTCCCTTTAGAGAACTAGCTGCCAACCCTTCTTGGAGAAAGGATAGTAACCTTGGAATCCTAATCTTACTCCATGAGTAACCCTTGGATTCGCACCAACAAAGATATTTCCGCCATATCTTATGGTAAATTTTCCTGGTAACAGGCTTTCTAGCCTGGATCAGAGTATCTATAACTGATTCAGAGAACCCATGCTTAGCGCGTTCAATCTCCAAGCAGTCAGTTGCAGAGAAACTAGGTTTGGATGCTTGAATGGACCTTGGATTAGAAGGTCCTGCCTCAAAGGTAGCTTCCATGGTGGAGCCGATGACATATCCACCAGGTCTGCATACCAAGTCCTGCGTGGCCACGCAGGAGCTATCAGAATTACCGAAGCCTTCTCCTGCTTGATTCTGGCTACTAGCCGAGGGAGAAGAGGAAACGGTGGAAAGACATAAGCTAGATTGAACGACCAAGGCGCCACTAAGGCCTCTACCAATGTCGCCTTGGGATCCCTGGACCCGTAACGCGGAACTTTGGAGTTCTGGCGCGACGCAATCAGATCCAGATCTGGAAAGCCCCATAGTTGGGTTAATTGGACAAAAACCTCCGGGTGGAGTTCCCACTCCCCCGGATGGAAAGTCTGACGACTCAGATAATCCGCCTCCCAGTTGTCCACCCCTGGGATGTAAATTGCGGATAGATGGCAGGAGTGATCCTCTGCCCATTTGATGATCTTGGAAACCTCCCTCATCGCCAGGGAACTCTTTGTTCCTCCCTGATGATTGATGTACGCTACAGTCGTGATGTTGTCCGACTGAAATCTGATGAATTTGACCTCCGCTAGCTGAGGCCAGGCCTGGAGCGCATTGAATATCGCTCTCAGTTCCAAAATGTTTATCGGGAGAAGAGATTCTTCCCAAGACCATAGACCCTGAGCTTTCAGGGAGTCCCAGACCGCACCCCAGCCTAAGAGGCTGGCGTCGGTCGTGACAATGATCTACTCCGGTCTGCAGAAACTCATTCCCTGAGACAGGTGATCCTGAGACAACCACCAGAGGAGTGAGTCTCTGGTTTTCTGGTCCATTTGTATCTGGGGAGACAAATCTGCATAATCCCCATTCCACTGTTTGAGCATGCACAGTTGCAGTGGTCTCAAATGAATTCGAGCAAAAGGGACCACGTCCATTGCCGCAACCATGAGTCCTATTACCTCCATGCACTGAGCTACGGAGGGTTGAGGAATGGCATGAAGAACTCGACAAGTGTTCAAAAGTTTTAACTTCCTGACCTCCGTCAGAAAGATTTTCATTTCTACCGAGTCTATTATTGTTCCCAGGAAGGGAACCCTTGTGAACGGGGACAGAGAACTCTTTTCTTCATTCACCTTCCACCCGTGAGATCTTAGAAAGGCTAGAACAATGTCTGTATGAGCCTTTGCTTTGTGAAAGGACGACACTTGTATTAAGATGTTGTCTAGGTAAGGTGCTACTGCAATGCCCCTTGGTCTTAGCACCGCTAGAAGGGACCCTAGCACCTTTGTGAAAATTCTGGGAGCAGTGGCCAATCCGAAGGGAAGGGCCACAAACTGGTAATGCTTGTCCAGAAAGGCGAACCTCAGGAACTGATGGTGATCTTTGTGGATAAGAATATGCAGGTACGCATCCTTTAAGTCCACGGTAGTCATATATTGACCCTCCTGGATCATTGGTAAAATTGTCCGAATGGTTTCCATTTTGAATGATGGAACTCTGAGGAATTTGTTTAGGATTTTTAAGTCCAGGATTGGCCTTCCTTTTTGAGAACTACAAACAGGTTTGAGTAAAAACCCAGTCCTTGTTCTGCTGTTGGAACTGGGTGTATCACTCCCATTTTTAGAAGGTCTTCTACGCAACGTAAGAATGCCTGTCTCTTTATCTGGTCTAAAGATAAGCGAGACATGTGGAACCTTCCCCTTGGAGGAAGGTCCTTGAATTCCAGAAGATACCCCTGAGTGACAATTTCTAGCGCCCAGGGATCCGGAACATCTCTTGCCCAAGCCTGAGCAAAGAGAGAAAGTCTGCCCCCTACTAGATCCGGTCCCGGATCGGGGGCTACCCTTTCATGCTGTCTTGGTAGCAGCAGCAGGCTTCTTGGCCTGTTTACCCTTGTTCCAGCCTTGCAAGGGTTTCCATGCTGGTTTGGGCTGGGAAGCGTTACCCTCTTGTCTAGTGGCTGTAGAGGTAGAAGCAGGTCCGTTCCTGAAATTGCGAAAGGAACGAAAATTAGACTTATTTTTAGCTTTGAAGGGTCTATCTTGTGGAAGGGCATGGCCCTTTCCCCCAGTGATATCGGAAATAATTTCTTTCAACTCTGGCCCGAATAGGGTCTTAACCTTGAAAGGAATATTAAGCAATTTTGTTTTGGACGACACGTCCGCCGACCAAGATTTTAGCCAAAGCGCTCTGCGCGCCACCATTGCAAAACCAGAATTTTTCGCCGCTAATTTAGCGAACTGAAAAGCGGCATCTGTGATGAAAGAATTAGCCAACTTCAAGGCGTGGATTCTGTCCATGACCTCATCATAAGAAGTCTCCTTCTGGAGCGAGTTTTCTAGTTCCTCAAACCAAAAAGCCGCTGCAGTGGTTACAGGAATAATGCAAGAAATTGGTTGAAGAAGAAAACCTTGTTGAACAAATATTTTCTTAAGCAAACCTTCTAATTTTTTTATCCATAGGATCTTTGAAAGCGCAACTATCTTCTATTGGTATAGTCGTGCGCTTAGCTAGTGTTGAAACTGCCCCTTCTACCTTAGGGACCGTCTGCCACGCGTCCCTTCTGGGGTCGACAATGGGGAACATTTTCTTAAATATAGGGGGGGGGGGGGGGGGGACAAAAGTTACACCTGGTCTCTCCCACTCCCTAGTCACGATATCCGCCACCCTCTTAGGTATCGGAAATGCGTCAGTGTGTACCGGGACCTCTAAGAATTTTTCCATTTTACACAATTTTTCTGGGACCACCAAGGGGTCACAATCATCTAGCGTAGCCAGGACCTCCTTAAGCAGGGCGCGGAGGTGTTCTAGCTTAAATTTAAATGCTATGGTATCTGGCTCTGCCTGTTGAGAAACTTTTCCTGTGTCAGAAATTTCTCTCTCAGACAGGCCCTCCCTCACCGCCAAGTCAGATTGTTGTGAGGGCACTACAATTATCCGCTGCGTCAGATTGCTCATTTTCTGTATTTAAAACTGAGCTATCACGCTTCCTCGGAAATGCTGGCAGTTTGGATAAAAATGCTGCGAGAGAATTATCCATTACTGCAGCTAACTGTTGCAAAGTAATAGGAATCGATGCGCTAGAGGTACTGGGCATCGCTTGCGCGGGCATAGCTGGTGTTGACACAGAAGGAGAGGATAGTGTACTATCCCCACTACCTTCAGCTAAAGAATCATCTTGGGCTACATTTTTAAGCATTACTGTATGGTCCTTAAGTTGTTTGGACGCTATAGCACACTTCAAACATAAATTTAATGGGGGTACCGCCATGGCCTTTAAACATACAGAACAAAGGCTATCTGAAGGCTCAGACATGTTTGACAGACTTAGACAGCACTACAATGCAATAAAAAATATTTTTTGAAAAAAAACCTTACTGTGTCTTTAAATAATAAAAGAGCACACTTTATTACTAAAACATCAAATAACCATCAAATAAACATCCGATCTTAATGAAATTTTCACCACATTGTCCTAATGCTTTGAAAAGATTGCACACAAATTTTCAGACCAATTAACCCCTTAATGCCCAAACCGGAGCTAAGAACAGCAGATAACCGGTTAAAAACACTACAGCACGATGCCACAGCCTCTACTGTGGCTTTTACCTTCCTTAGGGATTATTTGAAGAAGAAATAAGCCTCTCTGAAGTCCTCTCTGAGGTCTCTGGACTCCCCACGTGAAGCTGCATGAACTGTCAAGCCAAAACAACTGCGCAACTGAGGCGCGAAAATGAGGCCCCCTCCCTCTTCATTCCAGAGTGATGGGGCCTTTTAGACTAGGTTAGGTGTCTAATTAAGTGCCAGGCGCAATAATAAACCCCATAAAAGTGTTTTAAAAGTCTCAAAAAACAACCTATTCATTCTAAATCATGCTAATAAGCAATTGATTAAGCCCACAATGGTGTCAACCAGCATTGAGCCCTTAATTTAAGCCATCATTTTATACAGAGTCTAAGAAAAATGGCTTACCTATCCCTGAGGGGATTTCTGACAGTCTTCTAGCATTACTTGGTCTTGTTAGAAAAATGACTGATCATACCTGAAGCAGTTAAGCCTGCAAACTGTTCCCCCCAACTGAAGTTCTCCGGTATTCAACAGTCCTGCGTGGGAACAGCAATGGATTTTAGTTACTGGTGCTAAAATCATATTCCTCTCAGCAGAAATCTTCATCACTTTCTTGTAAATAGTACAAGCCGGCACTATTTTAAAATAAACTTTTGATAAAAGAAATAAAAACTACAAATCTAACACCACAAACTCTTTACCCTCCCGTGGAGATGCTACTTGTTAGAGCGGCAAAGAGAATGACTGGGGGGGCGGAGCCTGAGGGGAGCTATATGGACAGCTCTCTTTGCCACTTCCTGTAGGGATTGAGAATATCCCACAAGTAAGGATGAAGCCGTGGACCGGATACACCAATGTAAGAGAAAAGGTGTTGCTTAGATATAACAACATTTTGTGGTCTAATACATTCAATACCATGTATATTGACATTGTAACAGCTACTTGTCGCAGGACTCAACTATATACCGATAAACTCCATACTTAAGGATTTAGCCTTAAATAACAGCAACGTCCAAGGCAACTTGTAAGCCCTAGAAATCTCTGAATTAAGGCATCAATTACTTTGTCAGATAAACCCTTATCTGCTTAAATTAGACATTCAAGAACCAGGATGTCAGCTTCCCATCAAAGACCTCAATTCCCATCTGAGAGGAAGATACCACTGAGAGAACATTGACATTTCTATCAGATCCACATATGACATTATCAAAGGGGAAAAATTTAAATGAGACTGAAGATAAAGGAACCACTAAGGCACCCATTAGGGCTGCCTGAGGATCTCTCTCTTGGCCTTGTACAATAACAAAGTTGCTTGGTGTTCAAGCGAGAGGCCATGAGGTCTCTCTCCGGCTAACCTCAATGCCTTAGAATTTCACTGATGTTTGAAAATGCCACAACTGTGGGTTCAAGAAAATGATTAGTGACTGCACCTCTTGAGGTGATCATATTACTCTGAAGCTCCTAAAATGGTCCGTGAAAATGACCATCCATAACGGTCTTCAAAAGGAGGACCCTAAACTTAGACAGTTGAGATATCAATCATAACATTCATGCTCTCCTGACTGTAGTAAAATCCTTAAAATCCTTGTTTGATTGATGAAGAAAGGACAACTGGGTAAAGGAAATCATAGCAAAAGCTGCAGTCATAAGCCCTACAACCTAAATGCACATCACCTCTGCAGAGCAAAGAGTGTCCCAAAGCTTTAGACAAGCTGCCTGAAGTTTCTATCTGAGTACATTTGTAAGACAGTCTCACAGACACTGGGGTAGATTTATTGAATGTTAAGTGGACATGATTCCCTATAGCGAATCATGTTAACATTGCATACGTTGTCCACATTTGAAATCATTGCACAAGCATTTCTAGTGAAATGCTTGTGCAATGCCGTCCCCTGCTCACTGGTGGCCAATCGGCCGCCAGCAGGGGCTGTCAATAATACCAATCGGATCGGGTGATTTCAATCCGCCACCTATAAGGTGACTGACAGGATAAGAAGCAGCTGTCTTATGACTACTGCTTCATAGCTTCAGTTTCAGGCGAGCCTGAAATGATAGGCCTCAGAAGCAGCATTCGCTGCTTCATAAATGGAGCCCACTTAGTCTATTAGAAACTCTAAAAACGATACCTGAACCAGCAAACTCTTTGGTACATTTATACATTGTCTGTGGCGCCTGAGTAAGATAACCAATGTATCTATTTGACTGACTGCCTCCAGAACCCACCTGATCTGAAATATCTTCTAAGTAAGGGGCTACAGAAATTCTCTGAGATGTTGCCACCATTAACATTGCTTTTAAAACCTTGGTAAACATTGTGGGTGCTGTAGCCAGATTAAATTAAAGGGCTACAAATTGATAATGATGTCCCAGGAAAAGGAACCTAAGAAACCAAACATGGTCCAGATGAATGGGAATATTTAGGTATGAATCATTCAAATCTATTGTTCACATGAACCGACATTCCCGTACTTACAGAAAAATAGTTCAGATAGTCTATCTTGAAAGATTGAACCCTTTAAAATGTGTTCAGGGTTTTAAGATTCAGAATGGGATTAAATGTCCAGTCTTTCTTCAAAACTACAGATGAGTAAAATCCTTGCCCTCGCACTCCAACTAGAACAAATAACTATTGCTTTCCAAGTCTGCCAAACAAGAGTGCTGTGCCCTGAACCATGTTTTTCCCCGTACTTTAGACTACACTAAGAAAAATGTAGATGGGATGATAGCACTACTGGGACCTTGAAGTGCTTTATGGAAAGTTTTTTTTTTTCCTGAAGGAGATGGAAGCGTTAAAAATGCTCTAAAATCGCTATTTGGCTTTTAGATAATCTCCTAAGCAATTTAATACAGTAAATTAACTAAGTAATTCCTGATTGTCTTTACAAAGAATGGAGAGCCTTGACAAGAACTAGAGACCAAGCATTAGCTGATCTATAGAACTTGTTCCTTGAATACTGAGGAAAAAAAATGTGCCTTTGCCTCCAGTACCCACAGAAAATAGAACCTAGACCTGGCTCAAGAAAGATTTTGCCTTAAAATGGGTAGATCCAAAAGCCTGCTATTAGAAAACACATTAGCTTACCAGGACTAGGCAAAACATGCTATTACAAGACACTCATTGCTTCATTTTTTTTGCTGAGATAAATCTTCTATAAAGTTTCCACACCGTTAAGACATGATTGCAGCAGATACGCGAGCCACAAGAATGGCAAAACAAAATATAAATGCAATCTGGAAAGAGCATCTGTAAAAGTTCTCCAGCTTCTTATCCATGGGATCCCTTAAGGTAGTAATATCTTCTAAAGGAGTAGTATTACTCTTGCCCAAAGCAGAAACACCACTATCTACCTTAAAAATGTTTTTCCATACCTCTAGAGAAAGGCACATGGAATTTAAACGTAGCAGAAGGAACATTTCATTTTTTGGCTGCTTAGGTGGGGACCTAAAAATAACGTCCTACACTTTAGTACCAAGTTACTGAGGACTAGAAACATCTACCACTTAAAAAGTGTAAGGAACTTACCGTAAAATAACATGTATATTCCCAAGCTACCGTGAAGACAAAGGATCCTCCTCTAGAGCAACAACAGTGGCAGTTTGTGATTCAGGCACCGACTACTCTTCAGAGGACTAGTCAGCATGAAGCATTCCCTCTACTGTTCATGGTGAGCCTGATATGTCACTTCAGCAGAGAACATTGAACAATGATCCTGGAGAGAAAGCTACATCAGAAGCAGGTGTACACTCTTGCTTAACTGTAGGTAATAAAGCAGAGAGTACTGGTAAAATGTTTAAAAAAAACCCAAAAACAACTTACCAGCACCCACAAAATTTAGCACAGCCCAGATCAAGGATAAAATAATCACTGTAGCATAGATAAATCAGGAGTTAACCCTGCTGATGTCCCTTCCCCTTTCCAGCAGTGCCCTGCAAGGTCCTCAAGCCCAACAGAGACCAACAACCCTAAAAACTAAGCTCTATAACGTGAGCACCAATATGTGATTTCTGGCAAGCTAAAAAACAGAACTGTCTCCTATTAAATGGTTTCATACACTGACCGTACACCCACAATTTCAACTCTGTCAAAGTGATATAAAAGGTTTCTATAATGAAAGATATACATCTAGCCATGTGAGTATAAAGATAGACAGTCAAAAAACAATTTATGCTTACCTGATGAATTTATTTCTTTTTTGACACGATGAGTGCACGGATCATCTTAATTACTAATGGGATATTCACCTCCTGGTCAGCAGGAGGAGGCAAAAAGCACCACAGCAGAGCTGTTAAATAGCTCCTCCCTTCCCTCCCACTCCAGTCATTCGACCAAAGTTAGGAAGAGAAAGGAAAAGCCAAGGTGCAGAGGTGTCTGAAGTTTACCATAACCCAAAACCTGTCTTACAAGAACAGGGCGGGCCATGGACTCATCGTGCCAAAAAAGAAATAAATTTATCAGGTAAGCATAAATTTTCTTTTCTTTTTTAAGACACAATGAGTCCACGGATCAATTACTAATGGGATCCAATACCCAAGCTAGAGTACACAGATGATAAGAGAGGGACAAGACAGGGAACCTAAACAGAAGGCACCACTGCTTGAAGAACCTTTCTCCTAAAAGCGGCCTCAGCCGAGGCAAAAGTGTCAAATTTGTAAAATTTTGAAAAAGTGTGAAGAGAGGACCAAGTTGCAGCCTTGCAAATCTGTTCCACAGAAGCTTCATTTTTGAATGCCCATGAGAAAGCAACAGCCCTTGTGGAATGAGCCGTAACCCTCTCAGGAGGTTGCTGTCCAGCAGTCTCATATGCGAAACATATGATACTCTTCAGCCAAAAAGAAAGAGAAGTAGCCGTAGCTTTCTGTCCCTTACATTTTCCAGAGAAAATCACAAACAAAGAAGAAGACTGACGAAAGTCGCCTGTAAGTAAAACTTTAAAGCACGGACTACGTCTAAAATGTGCAGAAGCCGTTCTTTCTGAGAAGGATTATGACACAAAGAAGGCACAACAATCTACTGATTAATGTTCTGATCAGAAACAACCTTAGGAAGAAATCCAAATTTAGTAAGTAAAATTGCCTTATCTGAATGGAAAATAAGGTAAGGAGATTCGTACTGTAATGCTGAGAGCTCTGACACTCTACGAGCCGAAGAAATAGCCACCAGAAATAAAACTTTCCAAGATAACAATATCTAAGGAATGCATAGGCTCAAACGGAACCCTTTGAGAACTAAATTAAGACTCCATGGATGAGTAACTGGTTTGAACACAGGCCTGATCCGGACCAATGCCTGACAAAAAGATTGTACATCTGGGACATCCGCCAGACGTTTGTGTAACGGAACAGATAAGGTTGAGATTTCACCTTTAGGGAACTCGTCGATAAACCTTTCTCCAAACCCTCTTGGAGAAAAGACAAAATTCTAGGAATCCTAACTCTACTCCATGAGTAGCCCTTGAATTTACACCAATAGATATTTACGCCAAATCTTATGGTAAATCCTTCTAGTTACAGGCTTACGAGCCTGAATCATGGTCTCTATGACCGAGTCAGAAAACCCCTGCTTGGATAAAATTAAGCGTTCAATCTCCAAGCAGTCAGCTTCAGAGAAACTAGATTTGGGTGAAGGCCCCTGAATCAGAAGTTCCTTCCTCAACGGGAGTCTCCAAGGTGGTAGAGACGCCATCCCGACCAGATCCGCATACCAAATCCTGCGTGGCCAGGCCGGTGCTATGAGGATCACCGAAGCCCTCTCCTGTTTGCTTCGAGCAATTACCCGAGGAAGAAGAGCAAATGGAGGAAATAGGTATGCTAGACTGAAGGACCAAGGAACCACCAGAGCATCTATCAGTTCTGCCTGGGGGTCCCTGGACCTCGACCCGTATCTCGGAAGCTTGGCATTCTGACTAGATGCCATGAGATCCAATTCCGGCTGACCCCACATAAGAATCAGGTCGGAGAACACCTCCGGATGGAGTTCCCACTCCCCCGGATGAAAAGTCTGCCTGCTCAGGAAGTCCGCCTCCCAGTTGTCCACCCCTGGGATATGGATCGCCGACAGACAGCAAGAATGGGCCTCCGCCCACTGAATTATCTTGGATACCTCCTTCATCGCTAAGGAACTCCTCGTTCCTCCCTGATGATTGATGTAAGCCACTGAAGTTATGTTGTCCGACTGGAACCTGATAAACTGGACCGTGGCTAAATGAGGCCAGGCCAGAAGAGCATTGTAGATCGCTCTCAGTTCCAGAATGCTTATAGGGAGAACAGACTGAGTCCAAACTATGAGCCTTTAGGGAGCCCCAGACTGCTCCCCACCTCAGAAGGCTGGCATCTGTTGTCACAACCATCCAAGATGGTCTGCGAAAGCAGGTTCCCTGGGAGAGATGATCCAGAGACAACCATCATTGAAGAGAGTCCCTTGTCTCCTGTTCCAGAGTTAATCGAGGAGACAAGTCCGCATAATCTCCGTTCCATTGCCTGAGCATGCTTAACTGCAGAGGTCTGAGATGGAAACGAGCAAACGGGATGATTTCCATTACCGCCACCATCAGCCCTATTAGCTCCATGCACTGAGCCACTGGACGGCCGAGAAGTGGACTGAAGGACTTGGCATGTATCTATAATCTTTGATTTCCTGACTTCTGTCAGAAAAATCCTCATGGACAATGAGTCTATAATGGTACCAAAGAAAATGACTCTTGTACATGGGACTAGCGAACTCTTTCCCAAACTTACCTTCCGCCCGTGAGTTCTCAGGAAAGATAACACTATGTCGGTGTGGGATCTTGCTAGTTGAAACAATGGCGCCTGGACTAGAATGTCGTCCAGATAAGGCACCACCCCTATGCTCCTTGACCGAAGTACCACCAACAGAAACCCCAGAATCTTTGTGAAGATTCTGGGAGCAGTGGCCAGGCCGAAAGGAAGAGCCTGAAAGGCAAATCTTAGGAACTTGTGATGATCCCTGTGAATAGGAACATGTAGGTATGCGTCCTTTAAATCACAGTTGTCATGAGCTGACCCTCCGGGATTAAGGGAAGAATGGAACGAATAGTTTCCATCTTGAAGGACGGCACTCTGAGAAATTTAGGTCTAAAATTGGTCTGAAAGTTCCCTCCTTTTTGGGAACCACGAACAGATTGTAATAAAAACCCTGACCCTGTTCCTGTACTGAGATGGGAAAAATCACTCCCAGGACAACAAGGTCTCTTACACAATGTAAGAAAGCCTCTCTTTTTGTCTGGTCTGCAGATAATCTTGAAAGAAGAAACCTGCCTCAGGGAGGAAAACTTTTGAACTCCAATTTGTATCCCTGAGACACTATCTATTGCCCAGGGATCCTGAACGTCCCGAACCCAAGCCTGAACGAAGGAAAGTCTGCCCCCTACCAGATCCGGTCCCGGATCGGGGGCATGCCCTTCATGCTGTTTTGGATTCAGTAGCCGGCTTCTTGGATTGTTTACCCTTGTTCCAAGACTGGTTGGGTCTCCATGTAGGCTTAGATTGCTCCTGCTTAGAGGAGGAAGAGGAAGAATTTCCCTTAAAATTTTGAAAGGAACGAAAATTACTCTGTCGTCCCTTTTGTTTGTTTCTCTTATCCTGAGGAAGGAGATGACCATTACCTCCCGATAATTTCCTTGTAAGGAATCGCTAGAAGCTTAGACTTAGATGACACATCCGCCGACCAAGGTTTTAACCATGAGGAACCCGAACTCTTAGCTGCCAGTTTGATAATCTGAAGGGAAGCGTCCGTAATAAAAGAATTAGCTAGCTTCAGAGCTTTTATCCTGTCTTGGATCTCCTCCAAAGAAGTCTCCGTCCTGAGAGACTCGGACAAAGCATCAAACCAATATGCTGCTGCTCTAGTGACTGTAGTAATGCACGCAGCAGACTAATAGCAGACCCTGGTGAAAATAAATCTTTTTAAGTAAACCCTCTAACTTCTTGTCCATAGGGTCTTTAAAAGCACAACTATCCTCTATGGGAATAGTGGTTCTCTTGGCTAAGGTGGAAATAGCTCCTTCCACCTTAGGAACTGTTCGCCAAGCCTCCTTGAAAGAGTCAGCTATGGGAAACATCTTAAAAATAGAGGAGGGAGAAAAGGGAATGCCTGGTCTCTCCCACTCCTTAGTAACGATCTCCGAAGCTCGCTTTGGAACCGGAAATACATCTGATTAAGAAGGAACTTCGAAATATCTGTCTAATTTACTAGACTTTGCAGGAGCAACCACAACCGTGGAGTCCCAGTCTAAAGTAATCAAAACCTCCCTGAGTAGCAGGCGGAGGTGTTATAGCTTAAACCTAAAAGTTACAACCTCTGAATCCGTCAGAGGCAATGAACCTTCTGAATCTGAGATTTCACCCTCAGATGAAACAGCAGTACCCTCCTCTTCATGGTCTTGGGAGGGTACCTCCGAAACTGCAACAATTGCATCAGAACTTACTGAATGACTGGTTTTCCTCTTACGTTTGCCCTGCAACATTGGGAAAGCAGACAATGCATCAGAAATTGTAGAAGACATGAGCGAAGCAATGTCTTTTAAGTAACTCCAACGGGAGCTATAGCAGAAGTGCAGGGCAATGCTTGTGCGAGCGTTAAATTTTGGGACGCTTGGGGAGAAAGCTGCGGCACACCCTGAACCTCATCATTAGACTCTTGGAAAGTATCCGCCTTTGAAAAGTTTTGCTCAGAAAAAATCTTTTCATTTTTAAGACACGATGAGTCCACGGATCATCTTAATTACTAATGAGATATTAACCTCCTGGTCAGTAGGAGGAGGCAAAGAGCACCACAGCAGAGCTGTTAAATAGCTCCTCCCTTCCCTCCCACCCCAGTCATTCTCTTTGCCTACGTTAGTGATAGGAAGAGGTAAAGTGAGGTGTTAGATTAAATTCTTCAATCAAGAGTTTATTATTTTAAAAGTAGTGCCAGAGTGTGCTGCTTTGTTCTAGGGTGTAGCCGTAGTCCATATCAGTCCAGTAGAGCTTTGGTAGCTTTAGAGCAATGGGAACTTGTGGGACATAATTCTCACTGCACCTCCCATGATTTTCTTGCTGCCCTTATCCTTTAGTCTGAGATTTTTAGTCACTCAGCATTTCTATTTCCTCAGGTCGATGTGAGGGACAGGACCTCTCAAGCCTGAGAGATGCCTTTGCCGCCAGGCAGAAGACAAGGTAAGTGCTACCTTATTTCTGGGGATAAGGACTCAGAATTTGAATGGCACATAGACATAAAGGGCTCTTTTTATTTAAGTGGTGCTTTATGTGGGACATTGTTTTCTTTCCTGGGTCAAAGATGTTTGGGGCAGCATATGAAAGGGCACTGGGGCTGGAGAAAGCAGTTTGCTGAATTTGAGAGACTTAATTATGGCTCCGGTGGTTTCATTGTTTGAAATGTACGGGTTAGGCCACGCCCACGATGGGCAGTCCTTCCGGTTTTGTTTTTGGCGCCATTCAGTAGCGCTACTAGCTATTCCTCATTGCGCAGTTTTCAGGTCTGTTCTGGAGTCGCATGTGAGACATGCGCTTCTAATACAGACACTGAGTACTTCCTGAATCAAATGGTTTACAAGCATTTTATTGCGGTACCCGAAAGGAAAGATCGTTGTGCAACATATCCTAACAATATTCTGGCAGGTAGGAGCACTTCAGCAGAGGCTGAGGTGCTGAGGTTGGGGCAAGTTAACCATTATTTTGTGACAAAATGAACTTCTTTTAGTACATAGGATTGTTATTACATGAACCGTAACCTAGAATACCTACAAAAAAATAAAACTCTTTCAGGAAGACAGGTGAGATGGAGCCTGTACTTTAGTCGCTTTAACTACCAGATTATCTATCGGCCGGGTTCTCGAAATGGGAAGGCGGATGCCTTATCCCGAATAGAGAGAACAGAAGAGAAAGTTTCAAAGGATCTCTCACCTACCTCAATCATACCACCAGATAGGTTCTTAGGATTGATACCTTTCTCAACCAAAAGTTTAAAGGAGGCTTTAAGCATAGATAAAGATGTTCCACAAAACCTTACCACCTCAGAAAACGATTTGTACTACAACGATTCCAAGTTGTACATCCCTCATACACTGAGACAGGATCTGATCAAACAGTATCACGACCCTCCACTTCTTGGTCATCCAGGTAGCCACAGGACTCTTGAACTGATCAAACGAGACTATTGGTGGCCCAGGATGGAATCTTCTGTAAAAGATTACATCAGGAACTGCACTGTGAGCATAACGTCCAAAGCAGAGAAAAAAACACCTTATGGTCTACTTATGTCCATGCCAATTCCAGAGAAACCTTGGACTCATTTAAGAATGGACTTTCTTGTTGATTTGCCAGTAAGTTTGGGTAAAAACACCATATTAGTTGTCACTGATCTGCTAACGAAGATGGCTCATTTTATACCATTCCATAAATTACCTACCTCTGCTGAAACTGCCCAGCTCTTCCTCGATTCTATTGTAAGAATATACGGTCTTCCCTCCATTATAACCACAGATAGGGGTAGTCAATTCACCTCCCGGTTTTGGAAGCATCTTAGTAGAGTCCTTCAAATTGACCACCGCTTATCTACCTCATACCACCCTCAAACCAACGGCCAATCGGAAAGATTGAACCAGTGGCTAGAGCAGTATCTTCGGTGCTACTGTGCATACCGACAACATGACTTGTCGACATTCTTGTTGATGGCGGAATTCTCCTACAACAACACACTACATACCTCCTCCAAAATGACACCGTTCTATGCCAACTACGCCTACCACCCAAGGTTTTCGTTCGATTATTCAGATTCCATTCCCAACCCCTCTGTTGATGATCTTACACAGAACCTTGCTGAAAATTTCCAGGTGTTACGGAAAAATCGTCCGCATTATAAATGACAACGCTGTTGTGCTTGATCTACCGTCTTCACTTAAAATTCACCCCTCGTTCCCGTTTCCTTATTGAAACCAGCTTCCACTGTTGACCATCAAACTGTTATGCTTCCACCTTTACCTCCGGTTTTGGATGAAGAGACTTTTGAAGTCCAAGACATTTTGGATTCCAGGCTCTTAAAGGGTGAACTCCAATATTTAGTTCGCTGGAAAGGCTTCACTCCAGACAATGACTCCTGGGAACCTTACAGCAACCTGAACGCCCCGAGACTTGTCTCGAGGTTCCATAGACGTTACCCTCATAGACCTAAGCTTCAAGCCGTGGGACGGCTTGCTTGAGGGGAGGGGGTCTGTGAGGATTCCAGTCCACCTTTTCCTTCCTACCCTGGATTTCCTGCTCTCCTGGGTTACTCCCCTATTTAAGTCATCATTGCACCTTAAACAGGTGCTTAGTTATTTTGCTCACAAGCTGAAGCTACAACTGTCTACTGCATGTCACTAGACAAATCTCTTACTGGATTACAACCCTGGATACCAACTTTATATATAAATCTTGCATGTTACATTACCAAAGGATTGAAGTCTCTTTGTTGCTAAATACCTGATTCACTCATTTGCCAACTAGCTGCTAAGGGACTATTCTTGTTTATATACAATCTGCTCCTGCAGGCTTGGATACTACAAGCTTTACCTGCTACTACCCTTTTGCTCTGACCTCTTCCATCCGGTCTCAGGTATAATAATTGGACACTGAATGCTAACTGCACTGTGCTGAGACGCAAACACTCGCACTTTGAGTTTGACTTTTGTTATGACAAGCTGCTTACCTGGGGAAGCCTGCCTCTCTGGAAATTAACCACAGCATTTCAAAGACCTTACTCACAGGATTGGCTTTCAATAGTGTCAGTGCAGCACTGGAGCTTGGCCACGCCCCCTCACGCATCTGTAACCGGATTGGTTCCACACAAGCCTGCTCTGATCACAGCTCACACAGGAGACTGCTCCAACTGCAGCAGCACAACAGCTCTCCATAGTTGAATGCAAGCACAGCAGCAGGGACAGAGACCAAGTTTATTAAAGGGCAAGTGTTGCTCTGTACAGTTCTGTCAAGCCTGGTTGTTTCAAGTACCTTAGGCTCAAACAAAGCAGATATATATATATATATATATATATATATATATATACACACACATACATACACACATATACATACACACACACTGTCTTATATTTAAATCTACTTCTGCCAAGCAACTACCTATCCTAACACTCAGTTGCAATTTCACATTCAAGAGTTGCAGCTATCAATTCAGGAACAGGGACTGGGGTTTTATTCCTATTTGTTCTTCCCAAAAAAGAGGGAACCTTCAGACCAATTCTAGACCTCAAGAGTCTAAACAAGTTTCTCAGGGTACCATCCTTCAAGATGGAAAATATTCGTTTCATTCTTCCATTGATCCAGGAGGGTCAATTTATGACAACAGTGGATTTAAAGGACGCGTACCTACATGTTCCCATTCGCAAGGATGATCACAAGTTCTTAAGGTTTGCCTTTCTGGACAAACACCAGTTTGTGGCTCTTCCTTTCGGTCTTGCCACAGCCCCCAGAATCTTCACAAAGGTTCTGGGATCTCTGTTGGCGGTACTTCGATCAAAAGACATTGCAGTGGCGCCTTATCTGGACGACATTCTAGTTCAAGCGCCATCCTTTCAGCTAGCAAGATCACACACGGACTTGGTGTTGTCCTTCCTAAGATCCCAGGGCTGGAAGGTAAATTTAGAAAAAGATTCCTTAGTTCCAAACACAAGGGTAACTATCCTAGGAACCATAATAGACTCTATGAAGATATTTCTGACGGAGGGCAGGAAATTAAAGATTATCGATACTTGTTTAGCCCTTTAGTCCACTCCTCGACAATAAGTGGCTCAATGCATGCAGTTAATCGGGTTGATGGTGACGGCAATGGACATCATCCCGTTTGCTTGCTTCCATCTAAGAGCTCTGCAGTTGAACATGCTGAGACAGTGGAACGGAGATTATTCGGACTTGTCCCCTCGTCTTCTACTGGAGCAGGAGACAAGGGACTCTCTTCAATGGTGGTTGTCTCTGGATCATCTCACCCAGGGAACATGCTTTCGCAGACCTACTTGGGTGATTGTGACAACAGATGCCAGCCTTCTAGGGTGGGGAGCAGTCTGGGGCTCTCTAAAGGCTCAGGGAATATGGACTCAGTCAGAGTCTGCTTTACCCATAAACATTCTGGAACTAAGAGCGATCTACAATGCTCTTCTGGCCTGGCCTCAGTTAGCCATGGCACCGTTTATCAAGTTCCAGTCGGACAACATAACATCAGTGGCCTACATCAATCATCAGGGGGGGAAACGAGGAGTTCCTTGGCGATGACAGAGGTATCTAAAATAATCCAATGGGCGGAGGCCCATTCTTGCTGTTTGTCGGCAATCCACATCCTAGGGGTGGACAACTGGGAGGCGGATTTCCTGAGCAGGCAGACCTTTCATCCGGGGGGAGTGGGAACTCCACCCGGAAGTGTTTTCCAGCCTGATTCTCAAGTGGGGTCGGCCGGAATTAGATCTCATGGCATCGCAACAGAATGCCAAGCTCCAGAGATACGGGTCCAGATCCAGGGACCCCCAGACGCAACTGATAGATGCTCTGGCGGCCCCTTGGACCTTCAATCTAGCATACCTGTTTCCTCTGTTTGTTCTTCCTTGAGTAATTGCTTGAATCAAGCAGGAAAGGGCCCCGGTGATCCTCATAGTACCGGCCTAACCTTGCAGGATTTGGTATGCAGATCTGGTGGAGATGACATCTCTACCATCTTGGAGACTTCCGTTGCGGAAAGACCTTCTGATTCAGGGGCCCCGTCCTTCACCCAAATCTAGTTTCTCTGAAGCTGACTGCTTGGAGATTGAACGCTTAATCTTATCTAAGCGGGGGTTTTCTGATTCGGTCATAGAGACCATGAGTCAGGGTCGGAAGCCTGTAACTAGAAGAATTTACCATAAGATTTGGTGTAAAACATAATTTATGTAAGAACTTACCTGATAAATTCATTTCTTTCATATTGGCAAGAGTCCATGAGCTAGTGACTTATGGGATATACAATCCTACCAGGAGGGGCAAAGTTTCCCAAACCTCAAAATGCCTATAAATACACCCCTCACCACACCCACAATTCAGTTTAACGAATAGCCAAGCAGTGGGGTGATAAAGAAAGGAGTAGAAAGCATCAACAAAGGAAATTTGGAAATAATTGTGCTTTATACAAAAAACCATAACCATAAAAAGGGTGGGCCTCATGGACTCTTGCCAATATGAAAGAAATGAATTTATCAGGTAAGTTCTTACATAAATTATGTTTTCTTTCATGTAATTGGCAAGAGTCCATGAGCTAGTGACATATGGGATATCAATACCCAAGATGTGGAGTCTTCCACTCAAGAGTCACTAGAGGGGGAGGGAATAAAAATAAAAACAGCCATATTCCGCTGAAAAAAATTAATCCACAACCCCAAAAAAAAAAGTTTATTTTCATTTTTGAAAGAAAAAAAAACTTAAATCAAAAGCAGAAGAATCAAACTGGAACAGCTGCCTGAGGAACTTTTCTACCAAAAACTGCTTCAGAAGAAGCAAATACATCAAAACGGTAGAATTTAGTAAATGTATGCAAAGAGGACCAAGTCGCCGCTTTGCAAATCTGATCAACTGAAGCTTCATTCTTAAAAGCCCACGAAGTGGAGACCAGTGTTCCCTCTAAGGCCAGTTTTGTGTGCGGCCCAGCAGTGAAACAGTTAATAAGAGAACCATACCTTCCAGTCTGCATTGTGCAATGTTTGCTAATTGCTGGGTGTGGTTACTTGATTAACTGTTTCACTGCTGGGCCGCACAAAAAACTGGTCTTAGAGGGAACAGTGGTGGAGACTGATCTAGTAGAATGAGCTGTAATTCCCTGAGGCGGAGCCTGACCCGACTCCAAATAAGCTTGATGAATCAAAAGTTTCAACCAAGAAGCCAAGGAAATAGCAGAAGCCTTCTGACCTTTCCTAGGACCAGAAAATAAAACAAAATAGACTGGAAGTCTTCCTGAAATCTTTAGTTGCTTCCACATAATATTTCAAAGCTGTTACCACATCCAAAGAATGTAAGGATCTCTCCAAAGAATTCTTAGGATTAGGACATAAGGAAGGGACAACAATTAATCTACTAATGTTGTTAGAATTCACAACCTTAGGTAAAAATTGAAAAGAAGTCCGCAAAACTGCCTTATCCTGATGAAAAATAAGAAAAGGAGACTCACAAGAAAGAGCAGATAGCTCAGAAACTCTTCTAGCAGAAGAGATAGCCAAAAGGAACAACACTTTCCAAGAAAGTAGTTTAATGTCCAAAGAATGCATAGGCTCAAATGGAGGAGCCTGTAAAGCCTTCAGAACCAAATTAAGACTCCAAGGAGGAGAAATTGATTTAATGACAGGCTTAATACAAACTAAAGCCTATACAAAACAGTGAATATCAGAAAGTATAGCAATCTTTCTGTGAAATAAAACAGAAAGAGCGGAGATTTGTCCTTTCAAGGAACTTGCAGACAAACCCTTATCCAAACCATCCTGAAGGAACTGTAAAATTCTAGGAATTCTAAAAGAATGCCAGGAGAATTTATGAGAAGAACACCATGAAATGTAAGTCTTCCAAACTCTATAATAAATCTTCCTAGAGACGGATTTACGAGCTTGTAACATAGTAATCACGGATTCAGAGAAACCTCTATGACTTAGAACTAAGAGTTCAATTTCCATACGTTCAAATTCAATGTTTTGAGATCCTGATGGTAAAACGGACCTTGAGATAGTAGGTCCGGCCGTAACGGAAGTGGCCAAGGCGGGCAACTGGACATCTGAACCAGATCCGCATACCAAAACCTGTGTGCCCATGCTGGAGCCACCAGCAACACAAAAGACTGTTCCATGATGATTTTGGAGATCACTCTTGGAAGGAGAACTAGAGGCGGGAAGATGTAAGCAGGATGATAACACCAAGGAAGTGTCAGTGCATCCACTGCTTCCACCTGAACATCCCTGGACCTGGACAGGTATCTGGGAAGTTTTTTGTTTAGATGAGAGGCCATGAGATCTATCTCCGGAAGACTCCACATCTGAACAATCCGAGAAAACACATCTGGATGGAGAGACCACTCCCCTGGATGTAAAGTCTGGCTGCTGAGATAATCCGCCTCCCAATTGTCTACACCTGGGATATGCACTGCAGAGATTAGACAGGAGCTGGATTCCGCCCAAGCAAGTATCCGAGATACTTCTTTCATAGCATGGGGACTGTGAGTCCCACCCTGATGATTGACATAAGCCAGTTGTGATATTGTCCGTCTGAAGACAAATGAACGGTTCTCTCTTTAGCAGAGGCCAGAACTGAAGAGCCCTGAAAATTGCACAGGTAATCTCGCCTCTTGAGATTTCCAAACCCCTTGTGCTGTCAGAGATCCCCAAACAGCTCCCCAACCTGAAAGACTCGCATCTGTTGAGATCACAGTCCAGGTTGGCCGAACAAAAGAAGCCCCTTGAACCAAACGATGGTGATCTATCCACCATGTCAGAGTGTCGTACATTGGGATTCAAGGATATTAATTGTGATATCTTTGTATAATCCCTGCACCATTAATTCAGCATGCAAAGCTGTAGAGGTCTCATGTGAAAACGAGCAAAGGGGATTGCGTCCGATGCTGCAGTCATGAGACCTAAAACTTCCATGCACATAGCCACTGAAGGGAATGACTGAGACTGAAGGTGCCGGCATGCTGCTACCAATTTTAAACGTCTCTTGTCTGTTAGAGACAGAGTCATGGACACTGAATCTATCTGGAAGCCTACAAAGGTGACCCTTGTCTGAGGAATCAAGAAACGTTTTGGTAAATTGATCCTCCAACCATGTTTCCGAAGAAACAACAATAGTTGATTCGTGTGAGATTCTACAGTATGAAAAGACTGAGCTAGTACCAAGATATCATCCAAATAAGGAAACACCGCAATACCCTGTTCTCCGATTACAGATAATAGGGCACCCAGAACCTTTGAAAAGATTCTTAGAGCTGCTGCTAGGCAAAATGGAAGAGCAACAAATTGGTAATGCTTGTCTAGAAAAGAGAATCTCAGAAACTGAAAGTGTTCTGGATGAATCGGAATATGAAGGTATGCATCCTGCAAGTCTATTGTGGACATATAATGTCCTCGCTGAACAAAAGGCAGAATAGTCCTTATAGTCACCATCTTGAAAGTTGGTACTCTTACATGACGATTCAAAATTTTCAGATCCAGAACTGGTCTGAATAAATTTTCTTTCTTTGGAACAATGAATAGGTTTGAATAAAACCCCAAACCTTGTTCCTGAGGAGGAACTGGCATGATTACCCCTGAAGACTCCAGGTCTGAAACATACTTCAGAAAAGCCTGAGCTTTTACTGGATTTACAGGGATACGTGAGAGAAAAAATCTTCTCACAGGAGGTTTTACTTTGAATCCTATTCGATACCCTTGAGAGACAATGCTCTGAATCCAATGATTTTGGACAGATCTTATCCAAAAATCCTTGAAAAACCTCAATCTGCCCCCTACCAGCTGAGCTGGAATGAGGGCCGCACCTTCATGCAGACTTAGGGGCTGACTTTGGTTTCCTAAATGGCTTGAATTTATTCCAATTTGAGGAAGGCTTCCAATTGGAAGCAGATTCCTTGGGAGGAGGATTGAGTTTTTGTTCCTTATTCCGACGAAAGGAACGAAAACGGTTAGAAGCCTTAGATTTACCCTTAGGTTTTTTATCCTGAGGCAGGAAAACTCCTTTTCCTCCAGTGATAGTTGAAATAATAGAATCCAACTGAGAACCAAATAAATTATTACCTTGGAAAGAAAGAGATAGTAATCTAGATTTAGATGTCATATCAGCATTCCAAGATTTAAGCCACAAAGCTCTTCTAGCTAATACAGCTAAAGACATGGATCTAACATCAATTTTGATAATATCAAAAATGGCATCACAAATAAAATGATTAGCATGTTGCAGTAAGCGAGTAATGCTAGATATGTCAGGATCCAATTCTCGTTGCGCTAAATTCTCCAACCAAAAAGTTGAGGCAGCCGCAACATCAGCCAAAGAAATAGCAGGTCTGAGAAGATGACCTGAATATAAATAGGCCTTCCTTAGATAAGATTCAAGCTTCCTATCTAAAGGATCCTTAAAGGAAGTACTATCTTCCATAGGAATAGTGGTACGTTTAACAAGAGTAGAAATAGCCCCATCAAACTCTATAGATTTTGCTGGTAAAGGATACAATTTTTTAAACCTTGAAGAAGGAATAAAAGAAGTACCTGGCTTATTCCATTCCCTAGAAATCATATCAGAAATAGCCTCAGGAATAGGAAAAACCCCTGGGGAAACCACAGGAGGTTTAAAAACAGCATTTAAACGTTTATTAGACTGAACGTCAATAGAACTGGTTACCTCAATATCCAAAGTAATTAACACTAACGCATATACTCTATTTTAAATAAATAAGTAGATTTGTCAGTGTCAATGTCTGAGGAAGGATCTTCTGAATCAGATAGATCCTCATCAGAAGAGGATAAATTATTATGTTGTTGGCCATTTGAAATTTCATCAGCTAAATGTGAAGTTTTTAAAGACCTTTTAAGTTTATTAGAAGGTGGAAATGCAGACAAAGCCTTCAAAATAGAATCAGAAACAAATTCTTTAAAATTTACAGGTATATCATGCACATTAGAAGTTGAAGGAACTGCAACTGGCAATGTATTATTACTGATGGAAACACTATCTGCATGTAAAAGTTTATCATGACAACTATTACAAATGACATTTGGTGAAATAATTTCTACACTTTTACAACAAATGCACTTAGTTTTGGTAGAACCGATGTCAGGCAGCAATGTTCCAGCAGAAACTTCTGAGACAGGATCAGATTGGAACATCTTGCTCAATGTAAGAGAAAAAACAACATATAAAGCAAAATGATCTATTTCCTTATATGACAGTTTCAGGAATGGTAAAAAATGCAAAAGCATAGGCCTCTGATAGAGAAAAGCAAGAGGCAAACATCAATGGGGTATTGAAATAACCGGAAATGACACACTTGCGTCACTAATGACGCCGCCGTGTGAAAGGTCTCGGCGTCACGTATGACGCCGGAAATGACGAAGTTGCGTCATAAACTTATTTTTTCGAGCCAAAAATATTTTCGTGCCAAGAATGACGCAATAAAGTTTAGCATTTGACGCACCCGCGGGCCTAATACCCGCAATAGCAAGAAGTAGTCAATTGAAAAAAAAAAAGACTAAACCCCAGGTAAGAAAAAAAATGTATTAAAATGTTTAAATTCCCAAATATGAAACTGACAGTCTGCTGAAGGAAATACATGAACCTGACTCAAGACAAATATAAGTACAATACATATATTTAAAACTTTATATAAATGTATAAAGTGCCAACCCATAGCCGAGGTGTCTTAAGTAATAAAAAACATACTTACCAAAAGACACCCATCCACATATAGCAGATAGCCAAACCAGTACTAAAACAGTTCTTAGTAGAGGTAATGGTAAATTTGAGAGTATATCGTCGATCTGAAAAGGGAGGTAGGAGATGAATCTCTACGACCGATAACAGAGAACCTATGAAATAGACCCCCGTTAGGGAAATCATCGTATTCAAATAAGTGATACTCCCTTTGTGTCCCTCTGACATTCGCTGTACTCAGGAATCGGGCTTCAACAATGCTGAGAAGCGCATATCAACGTAGAAATCTTAGCACAAACTTACTTCACCACCTCCATAAGAGGCAAAGTTTGTAAAACTGAATTGTAGGTGTGGTGAGGGGTGTATTTATAGGCATTTTGAGGTTTGGGAAACTTTGCCCCTCCTGGTAGGATTGTATATCCCATATGTCACTAGCTCATGGACTCTTGGCAATTACATGAAAGAAATATCTTTACTGGTGTGAATCCAAGGGCTACTCATGGAGTAGAGTTAGGATTCCTAGAATTTTATCTTTTCTCCAAGAAGGTTTGTAGAAAGGTTTATCGACGAGTTCCCTAAAGGGTCAAATCTCAGCATTATCTGTTTTGTTACACAAACAACTGGCGGATGTTCCAGATGTACAATCTTTTTGTCAGGCCTTGGTGAGGATCAGGCCTGTGTTTAAACCAGTTACTCCTCCATGGAGTCTTAATTTCTTCAAGGGGCTCCGTTTGAGCCTATGCATTCCTTATATATTAAAAATTGTTATCTTGGAAGGTTTTATTTCTTGGGGCTATTTCTTCTGCTCGGAGAGTGTCAGAACTCTCAGCATTACAGTATGAGTCTCCTTATCTTATTTTCCATGCAGATAAGGTAGTTTTGCGTACCAGATTAGGATTTCTTCCTAAGGTTGTTTCTGATCGGAACATTTATCAGTAGATTGTTGTACCTTCTTTGTGTCCTAATCTTTCTTCTAAGAAGGAAAGACTTTTGCACAATTTGGACGTGGTCCGTGCTTTAAAGTTTTACCTGCAGGCGACTAAGGATTTTCGTCAGTCTTCTTTGTTTGTGGTTTTCTCAGGGAAACGCAAGGGACAGAAAGCTACTTCTTTCTTTTTTGCTGAAGAGCATCATACGTTTTGCATATGAGACTGCTGAACAGCAGCCTCCTGAGAGAGTTACAGCTCATAGGCAGTCTCACGTAAATGTGCACAGCTAAGCCACAAACTGTTATATTTGTTGAAGCACTTGCCTAAATATAACAAGATAACTATAATTTATAATTTATAAGCCAAGATCTTAATTCAAGCCTAGAAAGGTATTTGCAACCTTACCTTGAAAATATTAACAACCAATAGAGGGTTTATCTGAAACGAGATGTTTCAAGGACTTTTTATGTTTCCATTTTAATGTATCAAGTACTTATATGTTTTATTAACAAGTGTACATGCTTAAGATCTATTTAGTAATTGTAATATATATTGAATTTAAAGTGGTATCATTCAACACCGGTGTTTTTAAATATAAAAGTATTTTTAGCATTGTATTTTAAGAATTGGATACTGTATAATAAAATCATTACATTTCACCTTAACACACTGACTTATTCTATTAGAAACCTCTCACGGAGTTAAACAACCTACAAAACCATAAGGATAAATAGAGACATGCCACCCTTGTTATTTTGGAACACATACTATTAAGGTCAAAATAAGACCTATATAATAACTAGCATAAGTTTATTTGAGTAGAACTTGGCATTACTTTGCACCACCTTATATTAGCATTGTATTTATAAACCTTTTGGGAAAGTTTTAAAGGTGAGCAGTATTTCAAACTCACCAGGTTTGATAATAAACTAATTTTTTTCCAAATTAATCAGGAGATTGTTGTGCCTTCTTTATGTCCTAATCCTTCTTCTAAGAAGGAAAGACTTGCATAATTTGGATGTGGTCCGTGCTTTAAAGTTTTACCTGCAGGCGACTAAGAATTTTCATCAGTCTTCTTCTTTGTTTGTCGTTTTCTCAGGGAAACGCAAGGGACAGAAAGCCATGGCTACTTCTCTTTCTTTTTTGCTGAAGAGCATCATACGTTTTGCATATGGGACTGCTGGACAGCAGCCTCCTGAGAGTAACAGCTCATTCCACGAGGGCTGTTGCTTCCTCATGGGCATTCAAAAATTAAGCTTCTGTGGAACAGATTTGCACGGCTGCAACTTGGTCCTCTCTTCACACTTTTTCAAAGTTTCACAAATTTGACACTTTTGCCTCGGCTGAGGAAGCTTTTAGGAGAAAGGTTCTTCAACCAGTGGTGCCTTCCGTTTAGGTTCCCTGTCTTGTCCCTCCCGTATCATTTGTGTACTCTAGCTTGGGTATCGAATCCCATTAGTAATTAAGATGATCCGTGGACTCATCGTGTCTTTAAAAAGAAAAGAAAATTTATGCTTACCTGATAAATTTATTTATTTTTTGACACGATGAGTCCACGGCCCGCCCTATTCTTATAGACAGGTTATGGGTTTTTGTAAACTTCAGACACCTCTGCCCCTTGGCTTTTCCTTTCTCTTCCTAACTTCAGTCGAATGACTGGAGTGGGAGGGAAGGGAGGAGCTATTTAACAGCTCTGCTGTGGTGCTCTTTGCCGCCTCCTGCTGACCAGGAGGTGAATATCACATTAGTAATTAAGATGATCCGTGGACTCATCGTGTAAAAAAATAAAATAAATTTATCAGGTAAGCATACATTTTCTTTTCCCTATGGTTTAAAGTCCTCTCAATACATGAGGGACAGAAAGGGATAGGTGGTTGTCAGGGTGCCAGGAATCAGACTGAGACGAGAAGTGCAAAAATAATGACACCTTTATTAATAGCAAAAAATAAAAAAAAAAAGTCCACAAGTCAAATAAGCCAGGAATCAAAACCAGAGCTGGTAGTCAGACGAGCCAAGTCAGGAGCCAAAGCGAGTAGTCAGACGAGCCGGAATCAGGAACAAGGAGAACAGCAGAGTCAGGAACAAGCCAGGGATCAGGAACCAAGAGGGGCGTCAGACAGCCAGGTAATACACAGGAGCTCTTACAAACAGGTCTGAGACAACGCAAGGGCAAAGCATACTGAACAAAGGCCCTTTAAATAATAAGTGATGACATCACAATTCTGAGACTGCATCCTGTCTCACACGGATGATGTACACCAGTCTGGCCATAAAAGGAAGTGCAGGAAATGAGCAGCATCACACAGAATGCACCAAAGTCAGCAAGAGAGGTGAGTAAAATGGCTGCCAGCAGCACATGGCAAACAAAGCAGGAAAAAACACTGACAGTGGTTCCACATTTGCATCAAAACACAAGGAGCAAATAACACTTTGCAAGTCTCCTTGGTCCATACTGAGTCACAATAGTATAATTATGCAATAAAAACTTAAATTTTACCCAAAAAAGTTTGAAAGCATAAAATGTTACTGTTCCTTTAAATTTAAAAGTGCAACTTTTTACTGCAAGTGTAAATAAAAATACCCATAAACTAATAAAGAAAAATTAATTAGAATTTAGACACTCCTACACCTCAGCAACTCTGCTGAGGCGCCTACTTGCCATCGAACTTCACTATCCCCCCTTGTGGAGCAGGAGCGATCCGGGACAACCGCAACAATACCGAAGCACAAAGTACTAGAACCGCCTGCTTCAAGTATAGAAAACCATGCGGTTCTAGTGACATGCTCTCCAGACGTCTCTACCACAGAAGATGTACTGAATACTGCGCAGATACAGGAAGCGCACAAATTTGAAGCCCCACCCATCGTGGGCGTTACTGCATTTTCAACTCCCGACCGGCTTATCTACTTGTTTAAGCCGTAGGAAAAATTAACCACCATAGCAAAAAATAAAACCAGCTTAACTCCCAGCCCCAGTGCCTGCAGTGATTGTTGTCCAAATACCCTCCATATAAAGAGAGCTTGATGTCCCAAACATAAAAAGCCCCTATCAAATGAGCCTTATATGTTTAATTGATTAAATTAAAGTGCCCACTTTTCTCTGAGTTAATGTCCTTGACCCCAGAAAAACAAAGTCAGCACTTACCTTTACAATCTGCCCGACAGCAGGGCAGCTCAGCAGGTTTAAGAGGGCCTCTCCCTCACATAGCCCTGTGGCTAAGGATGCAGCCTGAGTAATCTTACTTAAGCCATCGGGGTTAGGGCAGCATCAATGTATGGGAGGCGCAGTGAGAATGTCCCACAAGTTCCCATTGCTCTAAAGCCACCAATGCTCTACTGAAGAGACTGATATGGACTATGGCTACACCCTAGAACAAAGCAGCACAATCTTGTACTACTTTAAAAATAATAATAAACTCTTGATTGAAGAATCTATACTAACACCTCACTTTACCTCTTCCTATCACTAACGTAGGCAAAGAGAATGACTGGAGTGGGAGGGAAGGGAGGAGCTATTTAACAGCTCTGCTGTGGTGCTCTTTGCCTCCTCCTGCTGACCAGGAGGTGAATATCCCATTAGTAATTAAGATGATCCGTGGACTCATCGTGTCTTAAAAAAAAGAAAATAGCTTATGGATCACAGGAATATAAAAAAAAAAATACATGAAACATCTTGCATTACTTACCACAGCAGTTTAAGTTAGCCTGCACTAGAGTAAGATCCTTCATATGAGGAACTTTAAGTGTATTAGGAAATTGGCAGATACGTCCAGATTTTGACTGGGGGAATGTGACAACTCCACACTAGAAGACTATTCTCACTTCACAGTTAAACTCCTGAATAATGGGTACAAGACCGGTCATAAAATCCCTATCAATCTTTTTATCTACTTCAGTACTTCAAGTTTTACATTCTCTTTGTGGAGGCAAAACTATAACTGAAGCTAGCAAGATCAAATACTGGGCAGAGAAAAGCAAAGCTCTGGAATGTTTTGCTCATCCCACAAATAATGGATTATGGACTCCCACCATTTTATGTAAGAAATAATTATTCCTCTTAGTTTCAAAGTTAATTAAACATATTTTACATTTAACGTGTATAAATAGTGATATTTCTTAAGCATGATAGTAATGATTGGGATGAAAGTTATACAAATAAAATAGAGTAATCACACTTACCTCTACTTTGCATCTGATCTGAGCACACTTTTTCCTAGTGTCTGATCTGCACACACTCCTTCCTTGTGTCTATTATATGCACACTCCTGCCTGCCGTCTGATCTGCGCACACCCTTGGTAACAGTGCCTATTTCTGACCTGGCTCTCTCCCAAAGTCGATTGTATTTCCACATTAATTTTTACAAGAAAAAAAAAAGAAGAAGAAGAACAGTGAGTAAATAATGAACACAACATATAAGTGTTAGTAGATTCAGGGAACAGATTTACAGAAGTTCTAGGTTCACATATAGCAAGGGAATCAAAGTCTTAAACATTGGTAAGCAATGGTAAGGACTTAATAAACTGTCTCAGATGAGCATTAGATGTGACTATATATATATATAATATATATATATATATATATATATATATATATATATATATATATATATATATATATATATATATATATATATATATATATATATATATATATATATATATATATATATATATATATATATATATATATATATAGGCTGTAAACTGCATTGCAAATGGCTACACAGTGTGTACTATGAATAAATAAATTGTGTCATATAATGGGATATATACTGCACTGCACACTTTTGGGCCTTCACATGTAATAGATTATGATGGGCTTTCTGCTTTATACCTAATGAGAGTATTCATAAATATATTACACAGTATACAGCATCAGCAGGTGGTATATATGTGCATATACGTACATATACATAATAAACAGGTGATGTCTATTGCATAAGTATAAGGTATAAATGGGCATGTATTGCACATAATTTATCAGTGACTGGTATATCCCAGTATACATAATATAATGTTACTCATTGCGACACGCAAGGCACGTGAAAGAATTAATGAAAATAAATCTAGCATTAGGAGGGGGAATTTAGATGCCCCTGTCGCGCATCATTTTATTAAAGCTAAACATCAAATTTCGCAATTTAGGTTTCAAATTATTGAACAGGTACATAGACCGAGAAGGGGTGGCAACAGGGAGATTCTATTAAAAAGAGGAGAGAGGCTTTGGATTTTTAAATTGGAAACTTTACATTCCAAAGGTATGAATAGGGATCTTGATCTATTTTGGTCTATTTTTCTATGAGATATTGTGATGACAAGTTCTATTTGTTATAGGCTGTTTTCTTTATTTGTAAATGTGATTTTTAAGAGTTAAATACACTTTGTTCTTTTTAGTATCCTTTAGTTGAAAAAGTAAGGATGTAATTTGATAGATCCACCACTAGAGGGTGGTATGAACATGAAATTGTATCCGTTAATTGATAATTGTTTGTCAATTACACCTGTGTATATAAGGCAGAGATTTTGTGTTACTCTGTATCCACATGATTAAGGGGTGAATCCCACAAAACGTTGTGGGCTTTTGTGCCAAATAAACTTTGTGAAAATGTATGCTGCTGCCTCCTTTGGTGTTTTCTACTTTGTGGGATTGCAGGATCCTGGGCAGCGTGAAGGTTGGTGTATGAGTGCTGGACTTTTCCGACTTTGGTTTACTCATTGCACCATATCAAGACACTATATCCTGCATTAGTATTACTACAAACCTGACATGATCCAATGCACAGTGCGCTAACTACAGCACATACATAGGGAGGGAAACATCATAAGCTCGTATTAAAACCTGGCATATTGCGTGGTCAGTAGATTGCAGACATATTATTACATGGTATGGTATGGTATACTGGGATTACATCAGATGGTATAGGCATGTTAGTACATGGCATACTGGGTTAAATGTTGCTTCAGTAAATGGCATACAAAGGCACATTAATACATGGTATATTGGCCTGCATGTTGTGTCAGATTACATACATGGGCAAATAAATATATAGCATATTAAGCTGTATATCATCAGTATATGACGTACAAAGCATATTAATACATGGCCATATCACTTGGAGTACTGGGCTGTTTATCACATCAGTAGATGGAATACACAGGTATATTGATAGCATATAGTATGTCAACACAGTAGATGGCATAATGGACTGTATGTTACATTACTAGATGGTCTACATGGGCATATTAATACATGACATAAAGGTCGGTATGTCACATCAGTAGAAGGCATACATGGGTTTATGAATAGATGGCATACATGACATACTGGGCTGTATGTCACATCAGAAGATAGCATACATGGGCATATTAATACATGGAAACACAGGTCTGTATGTCACATCAGTAGATTGCACACATGGGCAAATTAATAGATGGCATAAAGTTCTGTATGTCACATCAGTAGATTGCATACATGGGCATATTAATAGATGGCATAAAGGTCTGAATGTCACATCAGTAGATTGCATACATGGGCATATTAAAATATGGCATAAAGGTATGTATGTCACATCAGTAGATGGCATACATGGGCATATTAAGAGATGGCATAAATGTATGTCACATCAGTAGATGGCAAAACATGGGCATATCAATATATGGCATAAATGTCGTATGTCACATCAGTATATAACAAAACATGGTCATATTAATACAAGACCTAAAGGTCTGTATGTCACATCAGTATTTGATATACATGGGCATTTTAAAATATAGCATAAAGGTCTGTATGTCATATTAATAGATGGCATAAAGGTCTGTATGTCACATCAGTAGATGGCATAAAGGTCTGCATGTCACATCAGTAGATGGCATACATGAACATATTAATAGATGGCAAAAAGGTCTGTATGTCACATCAGTAGATTGCATACATTGGCATATTATTAAATGGCATAAAGGTCTGCATGTCACATCAGTAGATGGCATACATGAACATATTAATAGATGGCATAAAGGTCTGTATGTCAACATCAGTAGATAGCATACATGAGCATAGTAATACATAGAACCTGATAGATTGCCCTGGTGCAGATAGGTATTCCAGTGGCTTATGCATTGTAGCCAGTAAGGTCTGTGGTAAAGGACATGCCTGACACATTCTGCAGTAGGATTTGTTTGGCACAGTCTCTCTGTTCAGCCACCCAGAGCACAGTTTCACTGTAGTGGCACCATCTGCTTTCAATCGGTGAAGAACATCACTCATAGTGGATTGTCCCAGAAGTGCAGCAATGTTATACCTGATCGCTTACTGAGATTATCCATCAGTTCATCTCTGTGCAGAATTGTCACTCCCAATACAGTCTGACACATCTGCTAGACTCTCCCCTTAAACAGCACCCTATACACCTCAATGATACACATCTATACAGACACACTTATTTGTATATGTGGACATGTCTGAAACTTTTATCCACATAGTGTATAAGGTAATATAGCCATGGTACATTTGGTAGTGTAAGAATGTGAACATGATAATATCTGATATCTTTCATAACTAACCTAACTAAACCTAACTAAACTAAGGCCCAACTATCTTGCTGTGTAACTATGTGATCCCTCTAATGAGAACGTGAGTACAGATTGGGGATCTGAGAGAAGCCTAGTGTTCCCTTGATGGCGTTTTCAGGAGCTCTCTGGTCCAGATTCTGGTTAGGATTTGCCCTTATAATGGCAGTTGTAGGGCAGTGCCCTGGTTGAAGCGATCACAGCTCTTTTATGACACCAGATCGCACCATATCCCTAACCTACAACACTTTGTGCCTGTCTTACCCAAAATCTTAGTGTTTAAACTGGAAAATGTGAATATAGAATTTATTGTATGTTATACATGGGCACATTTTCTACATGGAATACTGGGTTATATGTCCCATCAGTAGAAGACCATAATGCATAAAATTATGTGCTGTATGTCCCATCAGTAGATGGCATACATTGGAAAATTAACATGAACATATTAATACATGACATACTGGGCTGTTTGTCACATCAGTAGATGTCATACATGGGAATATTAATACATGGCACACTGGTCTCTATGTTACATCCGTAGATTACATACAGTTATATTAATTCATGGCATACTGGTCTATATGTCACATCCGTAGATGACATACACAGTTATTAATACATGGCATACTGGTCTGTATGTCACATCGGTAGATTACATACACAGATATATTAATTCATGGCATACTGGTCTGTATGTTACATCATTCGATGGCATACACAGTTATATTAATTCATGGCACACTGGTCTGTATGTCACATCTGTATATGACATACACAGTTATTCATGCATGGCATACTGGTTTGTATGTCACATTAGTAGATGGCATACATGAACATATTAATACATGGCATGCTGCTCTGTATGTCACATCAGTAAAATGGTATACACAAGCAAATTAATACATGGCATACTGGTCTGTATGTCACATCAGAAGATCTCATACATGGGAATATTAATACATGAAATACTGGGCTGTATGTCCCATCAGTAGATGAAATACACAGGAATATTAATACATGGTATACTGGTCTGTATGTCACATCAGCAGATGTCATATAAATACATGACATACATGGTGCATACTAGGCTGCATGTCGCATAAGTAGATGGCATATATGGGTATATTAATAAGCTGCATTTGGGGCTGTATGTATGTTACATCAGTAGATGCCATACAAAGGAACATGGATATATGACTGGCATACATGTACATACTTGACTGTATGCTACATCAGTAGATGCAACATGGGCATACCATTACATGGCATTCTGGACTTTATCCTTTCACCTTCTATTTGCATATCCTTTGAAATTTCATTAACATTCAAGACATGACATATCCCATAACATCCTATATCATAACATTGCTGATATCACAAACACCATAAACAAAAGTCAATGTCAAACTATCACTACAAGTTCAACAACAAAAAGGCTGCACCAGACCTGCACTATATACACTGCTTAGAACAAAAAACCTTACAAATGGCCTCACCTATTGCCGCTATACCACATTCAAGGCTTGCTACAAAACATGACACAAACTGACTGCACAAAACTCTACTGCGCATGAAATGTACTTCAGCGACCAATAGACAAAATGACATTACTCTACCAAAATAAACCACATGGTATTGTGAGATCAGTGATGTCACTCGGGATGTTATGTCACCTGTAATGTAGTAATGTCATGTATGATGAGGGGAAAAAATAAATAAGTTTACTGAAAATCAGCCCCTGATATTTGTATATTTAAAGGGACACTGAACCCAAAAAATTTCTTTCGTGATTCAGATAGAGCATGCAATTTTAAGCAACTTTCTAATTTACTCCTATTATCAATTTTTCATCATTCTCTTGTTATCTTTATATGAAAAAGAAGGCATCTAAGCTTTTTTCTTGGTTCAGTACTCTGGACAGCAGTTTTTGATTGGTGGATGAATTTATCCACCAATCAGCAAGGACAACCTAGGTTGTTCACCAAAAATCAGGTGCTGCCTTGCATTCATATATTCCCATGTACATAACTGATCCTCCTCAGAATTAAACTAAGGCCCAACTATCTTGCTGTGTATCTATGTGACCCTCCCTGGTCCCTCTAATGAGAGTGTGAGTTCAGATTGGGGGTCTGAGAGAAGCCTAGTGTTCTCTTGATGGCATGTTCAGGAGCTCTCTGGTCCAGATTCTGGTTAGGATTTGCCCTTATAAGGGCAGTTGTCGGGCGGTGCCCTGGTTGAAGTAACAGCTCTTTTGCGACACCAGTTTGCTCCAAATCCCTAACCTACAAAACTGTGTGCCTGTCTCACCCAATATCTTAGTGTTCAAATGGGAGAATGTGAATATAGAATTGTATGCTATTCCTAGGCAAGTTACTATATGGAATACTGGGCTATATGTCCCATCAGTAGAAGACAATAATGCATACAATTCTGGGCTGTATGTCCCATCAGTAGATGGCATACATTGGAAAATTAACATGAACATATTAATATATAATATACTGAGCTATATGTCACATCAGTAGATTTCATACATGGGAATATTAATACATGGCACACTGGTCTGTATGCCACATCAGTAGCTGGCATACAGGAACAGATTAATACATGGTATACTGGTCTGCATGTCACATCAGTAGATGGTATACACAAGCAAATTAATACATAGCATATTGGGCTGTATGTCACATCAGTAGATATCATACATTGGCATATAAATACATGGCATACATGATGCATACTAGGCTGTATGTCAAATAAGTAGATGGCAAATATGGGTATATTAATAAGCTGCATATGGGGCTGTATGTATGTTGCATCAGATGCCATACATAGGAACATTGATATATGACTGGCATATATGAACATACTTGACTGTATGCTACATCAGTAGATGCAACATGGGCATATTATTACATGGCATTCTGGGGTATAGCCTTTCACCTATTTGTCCATCCTTTGAAATTTCATTGACATTCACGACATGACATATCCCATAACATCCTATATCATAACATTGCTGATATCACAAACACCATAAACAAAAGTCAATGCCAAACTAGCACTGCAAGTTCAACAACCAACAAAAAGCCTGCACCAGACCTGCACTATATACACTGCTTAGAACAAAACACCTTACAAATGGCCTCACCAATTGCCACTATACCACATTCAAGGCTTGCTACAAAACATGACACAAACTGACTGCACAAAACTCTTCTGTGCATGAAATGTCCTTCAGCGAACAATAGACAACATGACAATACTCTACCAAAATAAACCACATGGTATTGTGAGATCAGTGATGTCACTCAGGATGTTATGTCACCTGCAATGTAGTAATGTCATGTATGATGGGGGAGAAATAAATAAGTATACTGAAAATCAGCCCCTGATATTTTTACATCTACAGAAGAAAACACACAGTCCAGCTTTCATGTATGTGATAGGTGTTTTATACATTTGTTATTGTTATATGTAAAGGATAAATCATATGGGTAAATGGGTTTACGGTCATTTTAATATATATATATATATATATATAAATATATATATATATCTGCCTTGTATTATATGTGTAATAAACATACATTTTCTGTCAGCTGCAGGAAAGTCTTTAAAGACACAAAGAGAATTGTGAGGCGAGTTCTGTTTATAAAGGGGAGTGTCTGGCAGACCTGGCACACCATATTGGAAGTGACTATACCACAAGGAGCTGAACTGATGGACAAATATTATGGTAGCTGTAGTCCACCTGAGTAAGCAATCAGTACATAGCATTGCTCCTCTTCAGAAATTCCCACTTGCGCTGATATTCTTCATTGATTAGAAAGCAAATGGTCCCAGTGCAGAGAAGCTGCAATCTGGGAGGCTGAACAAACTAAGTGATCATGACAAAAAGATTACTGCAAAATGTGAAGACCTCTTGCATGTCCTCTGCAACAAACTTAGCCGGACTTGTT
This sequence comes from Bombina bombina, assembly GCF_027579735.1. Taxonomy (NCBI): domain Eukaryota; kingdom Metazoa; phylum Chordata; class Amphibia; order Anura; family Bombinatoridae; genus Bombina; species Bombina bombina. The sequence continues at coordinate 65,504 of NC_069510.1, forward strand.
GCTTAAGCCACTCAGGAACTGAATGTCAAATGATATTATGTCAACTATAGCTGTGGGGGGATATGATGGGGGATAAACTGTAATGCAAAATCCATTATCATGTAGGAAGATCTTTATCTTGTACCAATATGGCAGGAGAAATTGTGAAAAATTCCAGTACTGTCCTCCTGGCATCATTTGGAAAATATGCATGGATAGGTCTCTGAAGGCATTATGGTCAACCATATGCCGACAATGTACTGAGTTGCTTTTGACCATTTAGTGTAGGCATCAGTAGATGGTCTACATAAAACTTTATTTATATAGAGATATTCACAATTAGATTGTATTGGAAACATTGTTTCACTACTGACACATGCCTACTATGGAGCATATAGTAAATCAGTGCAAGGTGTACCTAGTAACACCAATACCTGATATGTTGGGAATGTGTATAATATAAATTATGCCAAGCTGTATACTGCACCAATAGTGTATGTACATAATATAACACATGCTGAGCTGCATGTTCCATCAATGGTGTATGCAAATAATCTAAGGTATGGTGAGCTTTAAAGTGCTGACATGTAACATATACTGGTCATTAAGCTGCATTATACAAGTACTCATCTATAAGAAGTATTATTACATATAGAAGTTAGATATTGTAACTATATATCTAAAAGAGACATTAAACAATTTGAGATGGTTATATAAAATGATAAAGTTTATATATCAAAACAATTCTGCAATGTACTTTCATTATTTATATTGTGCCCTTTTCCTGTAATTCTATTCTGAAATCATGAGGATTTCAGTTCCTGCTAGAAATGGAAGTGCAGAACACTGTTATATTCCACACAGTCATTGGCTGCACACTCTAGTGACTTATTTATAACTGTCCCTAATTGGCCACAGCAGAGAAGGTAACCTAAGTTACAACATGGCAGCCCCATTGTTTTATAGACACTAAAACTTTACACTTATTTTGTCAATATTTAAACAACCAATTAAACTTTAAAAAATACATGTACATGATATTCTCAGACTATTCTTTTCTTTGTATGCATCATTCTATCTAGCATTTATTTAGTGTTTAATGTCCCTTTAACAAACCATCAGGGTAGCTGTATGCATGTCTTAGACATTCATGAAATCCCTTATTATATGTGTCTTCCCACTACTACAACAGGAAGCAAATTCTCTGCAGTGGAGATGCATACAATTTACATATAGACATGTTAATGCCTAATATACAGGGCCCTACTGCAGCAGTTGTGATGCATACAATACATACATATATATTATATATATATATAGCCATGTTATCCACTAATATACAGGGGTCCTTCCCTAGCAGCAACTGAAATATGAACAGAATTAGAATTTATGGCCATGTTCTTCGCTAACATATAGGTACCTTATTCTAGCAGTAGCTGAGAAATATACATATACAGTGTGTGTGTGTGTGTGTGTGTGTATATATTTTTTTATTTGCATAACTTATTTAGCAGCAGCTGAGATATACAAGCAGCTGAGATACATATACACTTCTACATATACAAATAAACTTGCCTTGCTATAACCAGATGCATATAGGTCCATGCATATGCAGTCACAGCCTGTTTATCAGATGCTACCACAGCAGTCGCTCATCAGCCGGGGATTGTCAGTCAGGCTAGGATCTCACAATAATGTGCGTTAGTCCTTGCTCAGTGGCTTATTTAGGTGGGGGGTACATGCTCCATTCTTGGGGAAGAGAGATCTTGTATTACATGTCTTAACTGCAAGAGGCAGCTGTGTAAAACCTTCCATATTCTCCTGGCAGAGCTGGTTGCTTGTGCTTCACTTTCAGGATGGTTCCTTTACAGTGACATGTAATAGCACAATTACATCTATAAAGTGTGTTGCATCAATGTGCGCCATTCTGCTGTATAAAAGTGCTCCCAACAATCCTCTTCAGAGCTCTGGAGTAATTTTGTATTAAAGTAATAAATCTTGGTGCTTCAGTTCTTTAAGGTGCAGCTGATACAAATATTAGTTTGTTCGATTCACCAATGTGCAAGAAAACAATGTAGCAAATACAGAGCAGGAAGTTCTGGATGTTTTCGGTGCATCTTATAACAGAAGCTCACAGGTCAATACCTAAAGAACAAATTACATACACAGATCAGTCTCTCCAGACTTGCACCTCACTATACCACTCAGAGGAATTTGCTAGTGCAGCACTAGCCACTAATGCCAACTGTGCAGGGTATATTTTACAACATTAAATTACTGGGTGGACACAGTTAATACATGCTAAAGGATTTACTTTGTGAACTGTTGTTGTTTATACACGTTATCTTTTGCTATCATATAAATTTTACAAAAAGACTATGCTTTGTTTTATATTTAATTGTATTTTAGACTGTCTAAAGTAACAACTATTTTCAAAAGTAAGTCTATCTTGGCGCAAACTATCCTATACGTAACAGGCGATACCCCCTCCCTGGAGAGGGCATGGACATAAAATGATATCTACATCCCCTACCCTTATTCTTAGTTCTGTCTATTATATTATAGATACAGCTGGGTTCCATCCCTGGAGTCTAACCCGAGTAGGTATAGGTGGAGGCTGCAAAGCTTGATATCACCACTAAGCTGCTAACACATTTTCCTACTTACCCCCTTCATCAGACCAACAATTGTATAGAGTGGATCAAACATTTTATACCCATTGAAACCCCACCCACTGTGCAAAAAAAAAAAAAAAAAAAAAACGCACAACTGTTGCCATAGCAACCATAGAAAAAACAAATACATTGTGAATGCTCATAGTTACTAATCCTGTGTTAATATTATACAGTGCAATAATAAACATATAGTGTAGTAATAGTCGGACCATTTGCAGAACATGAATCCTTGCTAGTGAAAAACAAATTCTCTTATCACAAACCTCAGTTGTTATTCCTGCACTGAGAAAATGGCTTTTTAAGCCCCGCCCTCAAACTATGTGTAACAACAAGGGAATGTATCAATGTGTATCATAAATGTATCAAAAACAAAATTTATGCTTACCTGATAAATGTATTTATTTCTTGACACGATGAGTCCATTGATCATCTAATTACTATTGGGAATATCACTCCTGCCCAGCATGAGGCGGCAAAGAGCGCCACAGCAAAGCTGTTAAATGTCACCTCCCTTCCCTCTAACCCCAGTCATTCGACCAAAGTAAAAGAGAGAAAGGAAGCAACAAGGTGCAAAGGTGTCTGAAGTTTATAAACATACCAACAACCTGTCTTAAGAACAGGGCGGGCTGTGGACTCATTGTGTCAAAAAAGAAATACATTTATCAGGTAAGCATAAATTTTGTTTTCTTTCTAATGACACAATGAGTCCACAGATCACCTAATTGCTATTGGGAATCAATACCCAACCTAGAGTACACAGATTATAAGGGTGGGACAAGACAGGGAACCTAAATGGAAGGCACCACTGCTTGAAGAACCTTTCTCCCAAAAGCGGCCTCAGTCGAGGCAAAAGTGTCAAATTTATAGAATTTAGAAAGAGTGAAGAGAGGACCAAATTACAGCCTTGCAAATCTGTTCCACAAAAGCTTCATTTTTGAATGCCCAGGAAGAGGAAACAGCCCTCGTAGAATGAGCCGTAACTCTCTCAGGAGGCTGCTGTCCAGCAGTTTTATAGGCAAAGTGAATGATACTCTTGAGCCATAAAGAGAGAGAAGTAGCCGTAGCTTTCTGTCCCTTACGTTTCCCAGAGAAAACCACAAATAGAGCAGAAGACTGATGAAAATCCTTAGTCGCCTGCAAATAGAATTTTTGTGCAGAAGCCGTTCCTTCTGAGAAGAAGGATTCGGACACAAGGAAGGAACAACAATCTCCTGGTCTGAATCTACTTTAGGGAGAAATCCTAATTTAGTACGTAAAACCACCTTATCTGAATGAAAAATAAGGTAAGGAGACTCATACTGCAATGCCGAGAGCTCTGACACCCTACGAGCAGAAGAAATAGCAACAAGAAACAAAACTTTCCGAGATAACAACTTAATATCTAAGGAATACATAGGCTCAAACTGATCCCCTTGAAGAACCTTAAGAACTAAATTAAGACTCCAGGGAGGAGTAAATGGCTTAAACACAGGCCTGATCCTGACCAAGGCCTGACAAAAAGATTGCATGTCTGGTACGTCCGCCAGACGCTTATGTAACAAAATCGATAAGGCAGAAATTTGACCCTTTAGGGAACTTGACGATAATCCTTTCTCCAAACCTTCTTGGAGAAATGACAAAATTCTAGGAATCCTAACTCTACTCCAAGAATAGCCCTTGGATTCACACCAATAGAGATATTTACGCCATATCTTGTGGTAAATCTTTCTAGTTACAGGTTTACGAGCCTCAATCTCTATGACCGATTACGAAAAGCCCCACTTGGATAAAATGAAGCATTCAATCTCCAAGCAGTCAGCTTCAGAGAAACTAGATTTGGATGAAGGAAGGGCCCTTGAAGTAGAAGGTCCTTCCTCAACGGAAGTTTCCAAGGTGGAAGAGACCACATGTCCACCAGATCTGCATACCAAATCCTGCGAGGACAAGCCGGCGCAGTGAGGATCACCGATGCCCTCTCCTGCTTGATTCGAGCAATGACCCGAGGAAGAAGAGCGAACAGAGGAAATAGATATGCTAGACTGAAGGTCCAAGGTACTGCCAGGGTGTCTATCAGTACAGCCTGAGGGTCCCTGGATCTCGACCCGTACCTCGGAAGCTTGGCATTCTGTAGAGATGCCATGAGATCCACCCCTGGGAGGTGGATCGCCGACAGACAGCAAGAGTGGGTCTCCGCCCACTGAATTATTTTGGCTACCTCGGTCATTGCTAAGGAACTCCGCATTCCTCCCTGATGATTGATGCAAGCCACTGAAGTTATGTTGTCCGACTGGAACCCGATAAACCGGGCCGAGGCTAACTGGGGCCAGGCCAGAAGAGCATTGAAGATCGCTCTCAGCTCCAGAATGTATATAGGCAGAACAGACTGAGTCCAAACTCCCTGAGCCTTTAGGGAGTCCCAGACTGCTCCCCATCCTAGAAGGCTGGCGTCTGTTGTCACAATCACCCAGGAGGGTCTGTGAACGAAGGTTCCCTGGGAGAGATGATCCTGAGACAACCACCATTGAAGAGAATCCTTGTATCCTGCTCCAGTAGAATTTGTGGAGACAAATCCGCATAATCTCTGTTCCACTGACTGAGCATGTTTAACTGCAGAGGTCTGAGGTGGAAACGAGCGAACGGGATGAAGTCCATTGCCGCCACCATGAGCCCGATTACCTCCATGCATTGAGCCACAGATGGTCGAGGAGCGGACTGAAGTGCTAGACAAGAATCGAAAATCTTTGATTTCCTGACTTCTGTCAGAAAAATCTTCATTTATAGGGAATCTATTATGGTTCCCAAGAAGGTAATCCTTGTATTTGGAACTAAGGAGCTCTTTTCCAAATTTACCTTCCATCCGTGAGATCGCAGGAAGGATAACATTTCCGTATGGGACCTTGCTTGTTGAAAAGATGTGGCGCCTGGACCAGGATGTCATCCAGATAAGGCGCCACTGCAATGCCCTGTAATCGGAGCACCGCCAGTAGGTATCCCAGAACCTTTGAGAAAATTCTGGGAGCTGTGGCTAGCCCGAAAGGAAGAGCCACAAATTGGAAGTGTTTGTCTAGAAAGGCAAACATCTCAAACCCAAGCCTGAGCGAAGAAGGAAAGCCTGCCCCCTACAAGATCCGGTCCCGGATCGGGGCAGACCATTCATGCTGTCTTTGACTCAATAGCAGGCTTCTTGAATTGTTTTCCCTTATTCCAAGACTGATTGGGTCTCCAGGAAGGTTTAGACTGATCTTGCTTGGAAGAGGCAGAATTTCCCTGGAAATTTCAAAAGGAACGAAAATTACTCTGATATCCCTTTTGCTTGTTTCTCTTATCCTGAGGGAGAAGATGACCCTTTCCTCCCGTAATATCAGATTATTTCTGTTAAACCTGGCCCAAACAAGGTCTTTCCCTTTTAGGGAATCACCAAAAGTTTAGATTTAGAGGACACATCCACAGACCAAGGCTTTAGCCATAAGGCTCTGCGGGCTAGAACAGCAAAACCTGATATTTTTGCTCCCAGTTTGATAACCTGTAGGGAAGCATAAGTAATAAAGGAATTAGCTAACTTAAGAGCCTTTATCCTATCCTGAATGTCATCAAGGGGAGTGTCTGTCCTGATAGCATCAGACAACGCATCAAACCAATATGCCGCCGCGCTAGTGACAGTAGCAATGCACACTGCAGGTTGTCATTGTAACCCCTGGTGTACATACATCTTCTTGAGTTACCCCTCTAATTTTTTTTATCCATAGGGTCCTTAAAGGCACATCTATCCTCTATGGGTATAGTAGTTCTCTTGGCCAGAGTGGAAACTTTTCCAAGACTCCTTGATAGAGTCCGCTATGGGAAACATTTTTTTAAATATAGGAGGAGAAAAAGGGAAAGGGGTCTCTCCCATTCCTTAGCAATGATCTCAGTAGCTTGATCTGGTACAGGAAAAACCTCCACCAAGGAAGGTACATCAAAATATTTGTTTAGCTTACTGGATTTTTTAGGATTAACAACGAACATGGTGTAGCTGTCATTTGAGACGCCTGAGGAGAGAGCTGCGGTATATATTGAACATTGTCATTAGATTCCTGAACAGCATCCTCTTTGGAAAATGTTGGCTCAGAAAAAGTATATCCCTATGGTATAAAGTCCTCTCAATACATGAGGGATTGGTGGTTCCACATTGGCATCAAAACACAAAGAACAAGTGACACTTTGCATGGCCTCTTGGTTCATTCTGACTCACAATGAATCAATTTATCAATAAAAAGTTTGAATTTTTTAATAAAAATTGAAACATACAAAAACGTTACTGTCACTTTAAATTTTAAAACCGTAACTATTTTCCTTTTTTATTTTTTAAGTATAAAGAGGACAGAAAGGCTTAAATACTGCAATCACATCTACACCTCAGCAGTTCTTTGCTGAGGTGCCTACCTGACCGCTATAACAAACTCCCTCTGAGCAGAAGCGTTCCCACACTATCAGATCCGGAACGCAGCAGCAGAAGTCTGTCTCTGGTCCTAAATACGCATGTTAAATTGGAGAATGCGTAATAAGAAAAGCAACTGTACAACTTCCCTTCCATTCTCAGAAAGTGAAGGAGAAAAGGCGCGCAACCCAATAGTCGCCTCCTCTAGTACCGCCCATCGTGGGCGTCGCCAATACAGTGATCTCCCGGTCGGCATATTTGTTTATGAAACCGCCGGGAGATGTGAACCACCACAAGTACTTTTATGCCCCAGTGCCTGCGTCTAGGCTGCCCACATAGTGTCTCCTGAGTACATAGGAGATTTTAAGTCTTAAGAATATAAAATGCCCAATTCCAATGAAGGCTTCCTTATATGTCCCAATCTATGAAATAACGTGCCCAGCTTTTTCTGAGTATTCTTCTATTAACCCCAGCAATAAAAGTTAGCACTTACCTCATATTCTGCCCGACAGCAGGGCAGCTCCCAGGTTTGAGAGGTCCTCTCCCTTACATGGACCTGTGAAACAAGAGAATTGACTGAGTAATATCCCTCAGTTTTTAAGGGTTAGGGCAGCAATAGTATGGGAGGCTCAGCGAGAATTATGTCCCACAAGTTCCCATTGCTCTACTGAAGAGACTGATATGGACTACGGCTACACTCTAGAACAGAGCTTTCCAAACTTTTCATGTTGGTGACACACTTTTTAGACCTACATAATTTCGCGACACAGTAATTCAGTTGTACTAGCAAACAGGAGGTTAAACTAACTTGTTTTAAGAGATTATGGACACATACATAAATGATATAATAACAAAATGTATTTACAAGTAACAGTACAACAGTAACAGTGCAAGAATAAGTTTAATAACACCAATAGTTACTTACTATTTTAATGGGATGAACACAGTTTCTGAATATTTGGTGGAATATTAGACACTCGCATTTTTAAGCTTCCCCTTCCTATCCATATATCAAGAGCAGGAACAGCAATTCACTACTGGGAGGTAGCTGCAAAAAAAAAACACTGACTTCAGCTCAGCGTTTAAGCTGCTGCCCTCAGAGCTCGGTGAGTCCGATTGACTACTGCCCACGCTGCAAACACACTGCTGTCCCACTCACTGACTACACATGCAGCCACGAGCCGATTGAGGAGACTACACGTGCAGTCAGGAGCCAATGTGCCGCCAATGGGAATAGTTTCAGTTCCCACTGAGCTGCGCCAATAGGTTAAGATGATCTGTGACCCCCTAGGTATCAATCACGTGTCAACCATGTGATATGCGTAGCAGGCAGGCGGAAAGTCAGAAAACAAAAAAAAAACATTTAAAAAAATTGTGCTGAAGCAGGGACACACCTACACACTGCTGCCGACACACTAGTGTGTCCTGACACACAGTTTGGAAAGCACTGCTCTAGAACAAAGCAGCACAATCTTGTACTACTTTTAAAAATAATAAACTCTTGATTGAAAAATCTTTCTAACACCTAATTTACCACCTCCTTGCTCTTAACGTAAGCAAAGAGAATGACTGGGGTGGGAGGATAGGGAGGTGATATTTAACAGCTTTGCTGTGGTGCTCTTTGCCGCCTCCTGCTGGGCAGGAGTGATATTCCCAATCGTAATTAGACGATCTGTGGACTCATCGTGTCATTAAAAAGAATTTTTTTTAATAAGAGGTTATTATACATGTAATACATACGGCTAGATTACGAGTTTGTCGGTAAGGCTGTGCAGTGCTAACGCTCCTTTTTTTTTTTCTCACCGCTCACTTAAGACAGCGCTGGTATTACGAGTTTTCTGCAAGTCGGCGTTAGCCTCAGAAAAGTGAGCGTTGAGCAAAATTTAGCTCCACATCTCACTGTAATACCAGCGCTGCTTACGGTAGCGGTAAGCTGGCTAAACGTGCTCGTGCACAATTTCCCCATAGGAAACAAAGGGTCTTAGCCGGCTTGAAAAAAACCTAACACCTGCAAAAAAAGCAGCGTTCAGCTCGACAACGCAACCCCATTGATTCATATGGGGAAATAAAAGTTATGTCTACACCTAACACCCTAACATGAACCCCGAGTCTAAACACCGATAATCTTACACTTATTAACCCCTAATCTGCCGCCCCCGACATCGTCGCCACCTGCATTATATTATTAACCCCTAATCGGCCTCTCCGGACACCGCCGCCCCCTACATTATACCTATTAACCCCTAATCTGCTGTCCCCAACATTGCCAAACCCTACATTTTATTTATTAACCCCTAATCTGCCGTCCCCAACGTCGCCGCAACTATAATAAAGTTATTAACCCCTAAACCTAAGTCTAACCCTAACACCCCCCCTAATTTAAATATAATTTTAAATAATCTAAATAAAATTACTACAATTACATAAATTATTCCTATTTAAAACTAAATACTTACCTAGAAAATAAACCCTAAGATAGCTACAATATTACTAATAGTTACATTGTAGCTAGCTTAGGGTTTATTTTTATTTTACAGGCAACTTTGTATTTATTTTAACTAGGTAGAATAGTTATTAAATAGTTATTAACTACCTAGCTAAAATAAGTACAAATTTACCTGTAAAATAAACCCTAACCTAAGTAACAATTACACCTAACACTACACTATAATTAAAATTAATTACCTAAACTAACTACAGTTAAATACAATTAAATAAACTAAATTACGGAAAAAAAAACCCCCACTAAATTACAGAAAATAATAAATTAATTACATTTTTTTTTAAACTAATTACACCTAATCTAATCCCCTAATAAAATAAAAAAGCCCCCCAAAATAATAAAAATCCCTACCCTATACTAAATTACAAATAGCCCTTAAAAGGGCCTTTTGCAGGGCATTGCCCCAAAGTAATCAGCTCTTTTACCTGTAAAGAAAAATATAATACCCCCCCAACATTAAAACCCACCACCCACACACCCAACCCTACTCTAAAACCCACCCAATCCCCCCTTAATAAAATCTAACACTACCCCCTTGAAGATCACCCTACCTTGAGACGCCTTCACCCAACCGGGCACAAGTGGTCCTCCAGACGGTCCGTAGTCTTCATCCTTCATCCGGGCAGAAGAGGACCTCCAGAAGTCTTCATCCAGGCGGCATCTTCTATCTTCATCCATCCGGAGCGGGTCCATTTTGAAGACATCCGACGCGGAGCATCCTCTTCAATTGACTGCGACTGGAACAATGACGGGTCCTTTAAATGACATCATCCAAGATGGCGTCTCTTCAATTCCGATTGGCTGATAGAATTGTATCAGCCAATCGGAATTAAGGTAGAAAAAATCCTATTGGCTGATCCAATCAGCCAAAAGGATTGAGCTTGCATTCTATTGGCTGTTCCAATCAGCCAATAGGATTGAACTTCAATCCTATTGGCTTATTGGATCAGCCAATCGGATTTTTTCTACCTTAATTCCGATTGGCTGATAGAATTCTATCAGCCAATCGGAATTGAAGGGACGCCATCTTGGATGATGTCATTTAAAGGACCAGTCATTGTTCCAGTCGCCGTCGAACGAAGAGGATGCTCCGCGTCGGATGTCTTCAAGATGGACCCGCTCCGCTCCGGATGGATGAAGATGCCGCCTGGATGAAGACTTCTGCCCGTCTGGAGGACCACTTGTGCCCGGTTGGGTGAAGACGTCTCAAGGTAGGGTGATCTTCAAGGGGGTAGTGTTAGGTTTTATTAAGGGGGGATTGGGTGGGTTTTAGAGTAGGGTTGGGTGTGTGGGTGGTGTGTTTTTTTTACTGCTGGGGGGGTATTGTATTTTTTTTTTTTACAGGTAAAATAGCTGATTACTTTGTGGCAATGCCCCGCAAAAGGCCCTTTTAAGGGCTATTTGTAATTTAGTATAGGGTAGGGATTTTTATTATTTTGGGGGGCTTTTTTATTTTATTAGGGGGATTAGATTAGGTGTAATTAGTTTTAAAAAAAAAATGTAATTTTATTATTTTCTGTAATTTAGTGTTTAATTGTATTTAATTGTAGTTAGTTAAGGTAATTAATTTAATTATAGTGTAGTGTTAGGTGTAATTGTAACTTAGGTTAGGGTTAATTTTACAGATACATTTGTACTTAATTTAGCTAAGTAGTTATTAAATAGTTAATAACTATTCAAAAACTATTGTACATAGTTAAATTAAATACAAAGTTGCCTGTAAAATAAAAATAAACCCTAAGATAGATACAATGTAACTATTAGTTATATTGTAGCTAGCTTAGGGTTTGTTTTATAAGTATTTACTTTTAAATAGAAATAATTTATTTAATTGTAGTAATTTTATTTAGTTTTATTTAAAATATATGTAAGTTAGGGAGTTGTTAGGTTTAGGGTTAGACTTAGCTTTAGGGGTTAATACATTTAATATCGTGTCGGCGACGTTGGGGCAGCAGATTAGGGGTTAATAAATGTAGTTAGGTGTCGGCGATGTTAGGGACGGCAGATTAGGGGTTAAAAATTTTAGTGAAGTGTTTGCGATGTGTGGGGGGGGGTTAATAGGTAGTTTATGGGTGTTAGTATACTTTTTAGCACTTTAGTTAAGAGTTTTATGTTACGGCGTTAGCCCATAAAACTCTTAACTACTGACTTTAAAATGCGGTAGGAGTCTTGACAGGAGAGGGTGTACCGCTCACTTTTTCCAAGACTCGTAATACCGGCGTTAGGATACGCAACTGACGTAAGGGGATTTGCGGTATGTTAAAATTGCGGGAAAAAAAGTGAGCGGTACACCTGTACCTGCCAGACTCGTAATACCAGCGGGAGTTAAAAAGCAGCGTTGGGACCCTTCAACGCTGCTTTTTAAGGCTAACACAAGACTCTTAATCTAGGCGTAAGTTTGCAATTTACCTTATAAAGTGTATATCGGGGAGACCACCCGGAGGGTCCGCGAAAGAATCATCCAACATAAAAGCAACATAAGGTGTAATAACCAAGAGGCCCCTGTATCTAGCCATTTTTTGCAGTGTGGACATATTAGCCAAGTTCGTTTTCAGATAACAGATGCAGTGCCACGTCCTAGGCGGGGAGGTGACAGAGTTACTTCTTAAAAAGGAAAGAGGCATTTTGGATACATAAACTTAGTGCTATGCAACCACAGGGTCTAAATAAAGAGTTGGATTTTACCTTATTTTTGTAATTTTTCCTCTATGAATGTGTCCAATTGCTGAGTGTCCTAAAAAGGGTGCAGCAAATATCAACATGTCTGTGTATATATATTTGCTATAATATTAATATATTGATTTTAACATTTGACCTGCACTGTGTACTTTAAACGTAACAAGTGTTTGTTTGATATTTTTGTAATAGGATGTAACCACTAGGTGGTGTTGTAATGAGGTGTCAATTGAACACCTGTGTGTAGGTGGGTTTATATAAGAGCACATTGTCAGTTTGTAGCTATGTATGATTAAGGGTTATATACCCGAAACATCACTTTTTTTGTAACTCTGGTATGATGAATTAAAAACTTTATCTATTGGAAGGTGCTGCCGTCTGAAATACTGGGCAGAGAAGAGCAAAGCTCTGGAATGTTTCGCTTCATCCCACAAATAATGGATTATAGACTCTCACCATCTTATGTAAGAAATAATTATTCCTCTTAGTTTCAAAGTCAATTAAACATTATATATTACATTTAACATGTATAAATAGTGATATTCCTTAAGCATGATAGTAATGTTTGGGATGAAAGTTATACAAATAAAATTGAGTAATCACACTTACCCCTACTTTACTTATATGCACACGTCTGCCCGCCGTCTGATCTGGGAACACCATTGGTAACAGTGCCTATTTTCTGACCTGGCTCTCTCCCAAAGTTGGTTGTATTTCCACATTAATTTTTACAAGAAAAACAAAAACAAAACAAAAAAAAAACACAACAGTGAGTAAATAATGAACACAACATAAAATAAGTGTTAGTAGATTCAGGGAACAGATTTACAGAAGTTCTAGGGTCACATAGTAAGGGAATCAAGGTCTTAAACATTGGTAAGGACTTAATAAACTGTCTCAAATGATTATTAGATGGGACATACATACATATACATATATATATATATATATATATATATATATATATATATATATATATATATATATATATATATATATATATATATATATATATATATATATATATACACACACACACACATATACAGCATTGCAAATGGCTACACAGTGTGTATTATGTACAAATAAATTGTGTCATAAGGGGATATATACTGCACGCTTTTGGGCCTTCACATGTTATATAGATTATGATGGGCTTTCTGCTTTATACCTAATGAGTATTCATAAATATATTACACAGTATACAGCATCAGCAGGTGGTATATATATGTGCATATACATAATAAACAGCTGATGTCTATTGCATAAGTATAAGGTATAAATGGGCATGTATTGCACATAATGTATCAGTGACTGGTACATCCCAGTATACATAATATATTGTTACTTATTGCACCATATTCATATTAGTATTACTATAGACTTGACATGATCCAATGCACAGTGCGCTAATTACAGCACATAGATAGGGAGGGAAACATCACAAGCTTGTATTAACACCTGGCATATTGGGTGGTCAGTAGATTGCAGACATATTACATAGTATACAGGGATTACATCAGATGGTAAGGGCATGTTAGTACATGGCATACTGGGTTAAATGTTGCTTCAGTAAATGGCATACAAAATGCACATTAATACATGGTATATTGGCCTGTATGTTGTGTCAGATTACATACATGGGCAAATAAATATATAGCCTATTAAGCTGTATATCATCAGTATATGACGTACAAAGCATATTAATACATGGCCATATTACTTGGAGTACTGGGCTGTTTAGGAGATGGAATACACGGGTATATTGATAGCATATAGTATGTTAACACAGAAGACGACATACTGGATTGTATGTTACATTACTAGATGGTCTACATGGGCATATTAATACATGACAAAGGTTGGTATGTCACATCAGTAGATGGCATAAATGGGCATATTAATACATGGTATACTGTGCTATATGTCACAATACTAGATGGCATACATGGGCATAATAATAGATGGCATAAAGGTCTGTATGTCACATCAAAATATTGCTTACATGGGCATATTAATAGATAGTATAAAGGTATGTATGTCACATCAGTAGATGGCATACATGGGCATGTTAAGAGATGGCATACATGTATATGTCACATCAGTAGATGGCAAAACATGGTCATATTAATACAAGACAAAGGTCTGTATGTCACATCAGTATTTGACATACATGGGCATTTTAAAATATAGCATAAAGGTCTGTATGTCACATCAGTAGATGGCATAAAGGTCTGCATGTCACATCAGTAGATGGCATACATTGGCATAATATTAAATGGCATAAAGGTCTGCATGTCACATCAGTAGATGGCATACATGAACATATTAATAGATGGCATAAAGGTCTGTATGTCACATCAGTAGATCGCATACATGAGCATAGTAATACATAGCACCTGATAGATTGCCCTGGTGCAGATAGGTATTCCAGTGGCTTATGCATTGTAGCCAGTAAGGTCTGTGGTAAAGGACATGCATGACACATTCTGCAGTAGGATTTGTTTGGCACAGTCTCTCTGTTCAGCCACCCAGAGCACAGTTTCACTGTAGTGGCACCATCTGCTTTCAATCGGTGAAGAACATCAGTCACAGTGGATTGTCCCAGAAGGGCAGAAATGTTATACACTTACTGAGATGGACCCTTTGAAAGTCCATCAGTTCATCTATGTGCAGAATTGTCACTCCCAATACAGTCTGACACATCTGCTAGACTCTCCCCTTAAACAGCACCCTATACACCTCACTGATACTCATCTATACAGACACACTTTTATTTGAATATGTGGACATGTCTGAAACTTTTATCCACATAGTGTATAAGGTAATATAGCCATGGTACATTTGGTAGTGTAAGAATGTAAACATGATAATATCTGATATCTTTCAGATACATCAGGTGCTGCCTTGCATTCATATATTCCCATGAACATAACTGATCCTCCTCATAATTAAACTAAGGCCCAACTATCTTGCTGTGTAACTATGTGACCCTCCTTGATCCCTCTAATAAAAACGTGAGTACAGATTGGGGATCTGAGAGAAGCCTAGTGTTCCCTTGATGGCGTTCTCAGGAGCTCTCTAGTCAAGATTCTGGTTAGGATTTGCACTTATAATGGCAGTTGAAGGGCAGTTCCCTGATTGAAGCGATCAAAGCTCTTTTATGACACCAGATTGCTCCATATCCCTAACCTAGAACACTTTGTGCCTGTCTCGCCCAAAATCTTAGTGTTTAAACGGGAAAATGTGAATATAGAATTGTAGGTTATACATGGGCACATTTTTACATGGAATACTGGGCTATATGTCCCATCAGTAGAAGACAATAATGCATACAATTCTGTACTGTATGTCCCATCAGTAGATGGCATACATTGGAAAATAAACATGAACATATTAATATATCATATACTGGGCTATATGTCACATCAGTCGATGTCATACATGGGAATATTAATACATGGCACACTGGTCTCTATGTTACATCAGTAGATTACATACAGTTATATTAATACATGGCATGCTGCTCTGTATGTCACATTATTAGATGGCATACATGAACATATTAATACATGGCATGCTGCTCTGTATGTCACATCAGTAGATGGTATACACAAGCAAATTAATACATGGCATACTGGTCTGTATGTCACATCAGAAGATCTCATACATGGGAATATTAATAAATGACATACTGGGCTATATGTCCCATCAGTAGATGGAATACACAGGAATATTAAAACATGGTATACTGGTCTGTTCAGTAGATGGTATACATGGGCAAACTCAAAAATTGCATACTGGGTAGTATGTCCCATCAGTAGATGGCATATAAATACATGGTGTATACTAGGCTGTATGTCGCATAAGTAGATGGCATATAGGGTTATATTAATAAGCTGCATTTGGGGCTGCACATATGTTGCATCAGTAGATGCCATACAAAAGAAACATTGATACATTACTGGCATACATGAACATACTTGACTGTATGCTACATCAGTAGATGCAACATGGGCATACCATTGCAGACTTTCTCCTTTCACCTTCTATTTGCCTATCCTTTGAAATTTCATTGACCTTCAAAACATGACATATCCCATAACATCCTATATCATAACATTGCTGATATCACAAACACCATAAACAAAAGTCAATGCCAAACTAGCACTGCAAGTTCAACAACAAAAAGGCTGCACCAGACCTGCCCTATATACACTGCTTAGAACAAAACACCGTACAAATGCCCTCACCTATTGCCACTATACCACGTTCAAGGATTGCTACAAAACATAACACAAACTGACTGCACAAAACTCTACTGTGCATGAAATGTCCTTCAGCGGCCAATAGACAACATGACAATACTCTACCAAAATAAACCACATGGTATTGTGAGATCAGTGATGTCACTCAGGATGTTATGTCACCTGCAATGTAGTAATGATGTCATGTATGATGAGGGAAAAAATAAATAAGTTTACTGAAAATCAGCCCCTGATATTTGTATATTTAAGGAAGAAAACACACAGCCCAGCTTTCATATATGTGATAGGGAATTTTTGTTTTGGTTTTTGATATAAGTAAGGATACATCATATGGGTAAATGGGTGCTAGACCCTCCACTTAATAAACAGCAAATGTTTATTTGCATATGTGGACATGTCTGCATATTTTTATCTACATAATGTATAATAGACATGATACATTTGGTTGTATAAGAATGTGAACATGATAATTTCTGATATCTTTCAGATACATTAAATCAGGTGCTGCCTTGCATTCATATATTCCCATGTACATAAGTGATCCTCCTCAGAATTAAACTAAGGCCCAACTATCTTACTGTGTATCTATGTGACCCTCCCTGGTCCCTCTAATGAGAGTGTGAGTTCAGATTGGGGGTCTGAGAGAAGCCTAGTGTTCTCTTGATGGCATGTTCAGGAGCTCTCTGGTCCAGATTCTGGTTAGGATTTGCCCTTATAAGGGCAGTTGTCGGGCGGTGCCCTGGTTGAAGTAACAGCTCTTTTGCGACACCAGTTTGCTCCAAATCCCTAACCTACAAAACTGTGTGCCTGTCTCACCCAATATCTTAGTGTTCAAATGGGAGAATGTGAATATAGAATTGTATGCTATTCCTAGGCAAGTTACTACATGGAATACTGGGCTATATGTCCCATCAATAGAAGACAATAATGCATACAATTCTGGGCTGTATGTCCCATCAGTAGATGGCATACATTGGAAAATTAACATGAACATATTAATATATCATATACTGGGCTATATGTCACATCAGTAGATTTCATACATGGGAATATTAATACATGGCAAACTGGTCTGTATGCCACATCAGTAGATGGTATACATTGGCATATTAATACATAACACTGGGCAGTATGTCCCATCAGTAGATGGTATACATGGGAAAATTAAAAAATTGCATACTGGGCAGTATGTCCCATTGGTAGAAGACATACATGGGCATATTAATACATAGCATATTGGGCTGTATGTCACATCAGTAGATATCATACATTGGCATATAAATACAAGGCATACATACTAGGCTGTATGTCAAATAAGTAGACGGCAAACATGGGTATATTAATAAGCTGCATATGGGGCTGTATGTATGTTGCATTAGATGCCATACAAAGGAACATTGATATATGACTGGCACATACAAACATACTTGACTGTATGCTACATCAGTAGATGCATCATGGGCATATTACATGGCATTCTGGGGTATAGCCTTTCACCTTCTATTTGTCCATCCTTTGAAATTTCATTGACATTCACGACATGACATATCCCATAACATCCTATATCATAACATTGCTGATATCACAAACACCATAAACAAAAGTCAATGCCAAACTAGCACTGCAAGTTCAACAACCAACAAAAAGGCTGCACCAGACCTGCCCTATATACACTGCTTAGAACAAAACAGCTTACAAATGGCCTCACCAATTGCCACTATAGCATGTTCAAGGCTTGCTACAAAACATGACACAAACTGACTGCACAAAACTCTACTGTGCATGAAATGTCCTTCAGCGACTAATAGACATGATATTACTCTACAAAAATAAACCACATGGTATTGTGAGATCAGTGATGTCAATCGGGATGTTATGTCACCTGTAACTTAGTAATGTCATGTATGATGGGGGAGAAATAAATAAGTATACTGAAAATCCGCCCCTGATATTTTTACATCTACAGAAGAAAACACACAGTCCAGCTTTCATGTATGTGATAGGTATTTTATTTCTTTGTTATTGATATACGTAAAGGATAAATCATATGGGTAAATGGGTTTACGGTCATTTTAATATATATATATATATATATATATATATATATATATATATATATATATATATATATATATATATATATATATATATATATCTGCCTTGTATTATATGTGTAATAAACATATATATTTTCTGTCAGCTGCAGGAAAGTCTTTAAAGACACAAATAGAATTGTGGG
Organism: Bombina bombina; assembly: GCF_027579735.1. Lineage (NCBI taxonomy): Eukaryota > Metazoa > Chordata > Amphibia > Anura > Bombinatoridae > Bombina > Bombina bombina. Next base: position 84,240 of record NC_069510.1, read on the forward strand.
GTGAGTTCTGTTTATAAAGGGGAGTGTCTGGCAGACCTGGCACACCATATTGGAAGTGACTATACCACAAGGAGCTGAACTGATGGACAAATATTATGGTAGCTGTAGTCCACCTGAGTAAGCAATCAGTACGTAGCATTGCTCCTCTTCAGAGATTCCCACTTGCGCTGATATTCTTCATTGATTAGAAAGCAAATGGCCCCAGTGCAGAGAAGCTGCAATCTGGGAGGCTGTACAAACTAAGGGATCATGACAAATAAAGATTACTGCAAAATGTGAAGACCTCTTGCATGTCCTACTTAGCCGGACTTGTTGCTTAAGCCACTCAGGAACTGAATGTCAACTGTAGCTGTGGGGGGATATGATGGGGGATAAACTGTAATGCAAAATCCATTATCATGTAGGAAGATCTTTATCTTGTACCAATATGGCAGGAGAAATGGTGAAAAATTCCAGTACTGTCCTCATGTGGAAAATATGCATGGATGGGTCTCTGAAGGCATTATGGTCAACCATATGCCGACAATGTACTGAGTTGCTTTTGACCATTTAGTGTAGGCATCAGTAGATGGTCTACATAAAACATTATTTATATAGAGATATTCACAATTAGATTGTATTGGAAACATTGTTTCACTACTGACACATGCCTACTATGGAGCATATAGTAAATCAGTGCAAGGTGTACCTAGTAACACCAATACCTGATATGTTGGGAATGTGTATAATATAAATTATGCCAAGCTGTATACTGCACCAATAGTGTATGTACATAATATAACACATGCTGAGCTGCATGTTCCATCAATGGTGTATGCAAATAATCTAAGGTATGGTGAGCTTTAAAGTGCTGACATGTAACATATACTGGTCATTAAGCTGCATTATACAAGTACTCATCTATAAGAAGTATTATTACATATAGAAGTTAGATATTGTAACTATATATCTAAAAGGGACATTAAACACTTTGAGATGGTTATATAAAATGATAAAGTTTATATATCAAAACAATTCTGCAATATACTTTCATTATTTATATTGTGCCATTTTCCTGTAATTCTATTCTGAAATCATGAGCATTTCAGTCCCTGCTAGAAATGGAAGTGCATAACATTGTTATATTCCACACAGCCATTGGCTGCACACTCTAGTGACTTATTTATAACTGTCCCTAATTGGCCAAAGCAGAGAAGGTAACCTAAGTTACAACATGGCAGACCCCATTGTTTTATAGACACTAAAATATTACACTTATTTTGTCAATATTTAAACAACCAATTAAACTTTAAAAAAATACATGTACATGATATTCTCAGACTATTCTCTTCTTTGTATGCATCATTCTATCTAGCATTTATTTAGTGTTTAATGTCCCTTTAACAAACCATCAGGGTAGCTGTATGCATGTCTTAGACATTCATGAAATCCCTTATTATATGTGTCTTCCCACTACTACAACAGGAAGCAAATTATCTGCAGTGGAGATGCATACAATTTACATATATACACACACACACACACACATGTTAATGCCTAATATACAGGGCCCTACTGCAGCAGTTGTGATGCATACAATACATACATACACATATATTATATATATATAGCCATGTTATCCACTAATATACAGGGGTCCTTCCCTAGTAGCAACTGAAATATGAACAGTATATTAGAATTTATGGCCATGTTCTTCGCTAACATATAGGTACCTCATTCTAGCAGTAGCTGAGAAATATACATATACAGAGTGTGTGTGTGTATATATATATATATTTTTATTTGCATAACTTATTTAGCAGCAGCTGAGATATACAAGCAGCTGAGATATATACACTTCTACATATACAAATAAACTTGCCTTGCTATAACCAGATGCCTATAGGTCCATGCATATGCAGTCACAGCACAGCCTGTTTATCAGATGCTACCACAGCAGTCGCTCATCAGCAGGGGATTGTCAGTCAGGCTAGGATCTCACAACAATGTGCGCTAGGTCCTTGCTCAGTGGCTTATTTAGGTGGGGGGTACATGCTCCATTCTTGGGGAAGAGAGACCTTGTATTACATGTCTTAACTTCAAGAGGCAGCTGTGTAAAACCTTCCATATTCTCCTGGCAGAGCTGGTTGCTTGTGCTTCACTTTCAGGATGGTTCCTTTACAGTGACATGTAATAGCACAATTACATCTATAAAGTGTGTTGCATCAATGTGCGCCATTCTGCTGTATAAAAGTGCTCCCCACAATCCTCTTCAGAGCTCTGGAGTAATTTTTGTATTAAAGTAATAAATCTTGATGCTTCAGTTCTTTAAGGTGCAGCTGATACAAATAGAAGTTTGTTCGATACACTAATGTGCAAGAAAACAATGTAGCAAATACAGAGCAGGAAGTTCTGGATGTTTTCGGTGCATCTTATAACAGAAGCTCACAGGTCAATACCTAAAGAACAAATTACATACACAGATCAGTCTCTCCAGACTTGCACCTCACTATATCACAGAGGAATTTGCTAGTGCAGCACTAGCCACTAATGCCAACTGTGCAGGGTATATTTTACAACATTAACTTACTGGGTGGACACAGTTAATACATGCTAAAGGATTTACTTTGTGAACTGTTGTTTATACACGTTATGTTTTGCTATCATATACATTTTACAAAGAGACTATGCTTTGTTTTATATTTAATTGTATTTTAGACTGTCTAAAGTAACTATTTTCAAAAGTAAATCTATCTACATAACAGGTAACAAAAGTAAATCCTATACATAACAGGCGATACCCCCTCCCTGGAGAGGGCATGGACAGAAAATGATATCTACATCCCCTACCCTTATTCTTAGTTCTGTCTATTATATTATAGATACAGCTGGGTTCCATCCCTGGAGTCTAACCTGAGTAGGTATAGGTGGAGGCTGCAAAGCTTGATATCACCACTAAGCTGCTAACACATTTTCCTACTTACCCCCTTCATCAGACCAACAATTGTACAGAGTGGATCAAACATTTTATACCCATTGAAACCCCACCCACTGTGAAAGAAAAAAAAAAGTACAACTGTTGCCATAGCAACCATAGAAAAAACAAATACATTGTGAATGCTCATAGTTACTAATAACAGAGAAAAAGACAGATGCGCCACATGGCCCAATATTGTTAGATCCACAGAATTCAATTTCCAGAGCTATATGCTATCAAACTCACAATTTTAAAAGCACTCCAATTAGTGCAGTGGGAGCAGTCTGGGATCTATAACAGTCACCCAGCAGACCGACCTCTTGGGTGGAGATAGATGTTCTGTAGTGAAACACAAAGGGACACAAAGGTGCCTATATGGCCTAGTACAGTCTTATACAAGAAGCAGTAGTATGTGTGGTAAGATATATACTCACAAAAAGTGAAGCATCTCTGTTGATGCTAATCAGACAATTAGTGCAGTGGGAGACAGACAGGATGGGGTCAATGTAGTCACCCAACAGACTGTATCAAGGCTTCCACAGGAGGCAAACAGCAGAGGTCCGATGGACAATTAATATGCAGTATGTTAAATAGGAACAAAAAAATATATATTATTTATTATATTATTATTATATTATTTATTATATATTTTTTGTTCCTATTTAACATACTGCATATTAATTGATTTGCTGTCAAAACAAACTTTTAACTAGGACAACTATGATGTCATAAGTCACACCCACTACAGGTGTTAGCAATTATGTTAATTGGTTTGGTTAGGTATATGTAGCAAGTGTTTGGAAATTATTTTATTAAGCCTGAGGAAACAGTCTGACTGAGAAACGCGTCGCTGTATTTTAATCTATATCAGTAAAGTTTTATATCTTTTTAACTCAAACACTTGCTACTGTGTCTCATTTGGATCAAAACATTGTCCATCGGACCTCTGCTGTTTGCCTCCTGTGGAAGCCTTGATACAGTCTGTTGGGTGACTACATTGACCCCATCCTGTCTGTCTCCCACTGCACTAATTGGAGTGCTTTTAAAATTGTGAGTTTGATAGCATATAGCTCTGGAAATTGAATTCTGTGGATCAAACAATATTGGGCCATGTGGCGCATCTGTCTTTTTCTCTGTTTTTAGATTATCCTTTGGATCCAAGCCAGGTCCTCTACAGATTGCTGCCTCTTCATCACCCACCTTTATATCAAAGACTTTTCTTACACAACTTTATTATTTTATTTTATTTTGTGCTGTATTTTATTTTGTGTTGAATTTACATTTGTTAATTTTTATTGGCCTTTGGTTTATTGGTATTGACCTCCTTTGTACTTCACATCCACCATTAATATTTATACTTTATAGTGAATCTAGTGCTATTTTTTAGGGCGCCCCCTATCTCATTGTCATAGTTACTAATCCTGTGTTAATATTATACAGTGCAATAATAAACATATAGTGTAGTAATAGTGGGACCATTTGCAGAACATCAATCCTTGCTAGTGAAAAACAAATTCTCTTATCACAAACCTCAGTTGTTATTCCTGCCCTGAGAAAATGGCTTCTTAAGCCCCGCCCTCAAACTATGTGTAACAACAAGGGAATGTATCAATGTGTATCATAATTGTATCAAAAACAAAAATTTATGCTTACCTGATAAATGTATTTATTTCTTGACACAATGAATCCATGGATCATCTAATTACTATTGGGAATATCACTCCTGTCATTCGACCAACGTAAAAGAGAGAAAGGAAGCAACAAGGTGCAAAGGTGTCTGAAGTTTATAAACATACCAACAACCTGTCTTAAGAACAGTGCGGGCCGTGGACTCATCGTGTCAAAAAAGGAATACATTTATCAGGTAAGCATAAATTTTGTTTTCTTTTCAATGACACAATGAGTCCACGGATCACCTAATTGCTATTGGGAATCAATACCCAAGCTAGAGTACACAGATTATAAAGGGAGGGACAAGACAGGGAACCTAAATGGAAGGCACCACTGCTTGAAGAACCTTTCTCCCAAAAGCGGCCTCAGTCGAGGCAAAAGTGTCAAATTTATAGAATTTAGAAAGAGTGAAGAGAGGACCAAGTTACAGCCTTGCAAATCTGTTCCACAAAAGCTTCATTTTTGAATGCCCAGGAAGAGGAAACAGCCTTCGTAGAGTGAGCCGTAACTCTCTCAGGAGGCTGCTGTCCAGCAGTTTTATAGGCAAAGCGAAAGATACTCTTCAGCCATAAAGAGAGAGAAGTAGCCGTAGCTTTCTGTCCCTTACGTTTCCCAGAGAAAACCACAAATAGAGCAAAAGACTGACGAAAATCCTTAGTCGCCTGCAAAAAGAATTTTAATACACGTACCACGTCTAGATTGTGCAGAAGCCGTTCCTTCTGAGAAAAAGGATTCGGACACAAGGAAGGAACAACAATCTCCTGGTCTAAATCTACTTTAGGGAGAAATCATAATTTAGTACGTAAAACCACCTTATCTGAATGAAAAATAAGGTAAGGAGACTCATACTGCAATGCCGAGAGCTCTGACACCCTACGAGCAGAAGAAATAGCAACAAGAAACAAAACTTTCCGAGATAACAACTTAATATCTAAGCAATGCATAGGCTCAAACGGACCACCTTGAAGAACCTTAAGAACTAAATTAAGACTCCAGGGAGGAGTAACTGGCTTAAACACAGGCCTGATCCTGACCAAGGCCTGACAAAAAGATTGCACGTCTGGTACGTTCGCTAGACGCTTATGTAACAAATTCGATAAGGCAGAAATTTGACCCTTTAGGGAACTTGACGAAAATCCTTTCTCCAAACCTTCTTGGAGAAATGACAAAATTCTAGGAATCCTAATTCTACTCCAAGAATAGCCCTTGGATTCACACCAATAGAGAGATTTACGCCATATCTTGTGGTAAATCTTTCTAGTTAAAGGTTTACGAGCCTCAATCTCTATGACCGATTACGAAAAGCCCCACTTGGATAAAATGAAGCATTCAATCTCCAAGCAGTCAGCTTCAGAGAAACTAGATTTGGATGAAGGAAGGGCCCTTGAAGTAGAAGGTCCTTCCTCAACGGAAGTTTCCAAGGTGGAAGAGACCACATGTTCAGATCTGCATACCAAATCCTGCGAGGACAAGCCGGTGCAATGAGGATCACCGATGCCCTCTCCTGCTTGATTCGAGCAATGACCCGAGGAAGAAGAGCGAACGGAGGAAATAGATATGCTAGACTGAAGGTCCAAGGTACTGCCAGGGTGTCTATCAGTACAGCCTGAGGGTCCCTGGATCTCGACCCGTACCTCGGAAGCTTGGCATTCTGTCGAGATGCCATGAGATCCAATTCTGGCTGACCCCACTTGAGGATCAGGCTGGAAAATACTTCCAGATGGAGTTCTCACTCCCCCGGGTGAAAAGTCTGCCTGCTCAGGAAGTCAGTCTCCCAGTTGTCCACCCTTGGGATGTGGATCGCCGACAGACAGCAAGAGTGGGTCTCCGCCCACCGAATTATTTTGGCTACCTCGGTCATTGCTAAGGAACTCCGCATTCCTCCCTGATGATTGATGCAAGCCACTGAAGTTATGTTGTCCGACTGGAACCCGATAAACCGGGCCGAGGCTAACTGGGGCCAGGCCAGAAGAGCATTGAAGATCGCTCTCAGCTCCAGAATGTATATAGGCAGAACAGACTGAGTCCAAACTCCCTGAGCCTTTAGGGAGTCCCAGACTGCTCCCCATCCTAGAAGGCTGGCGTCTGTTGTCACAATCACCCAGGAGGGTCTGTGAACGAAGGTTCCCTGGGAGAGATGATCCTGAGACAACCACCATTGAAGAGAATCTTTGTATCCTGCTCCAGTAGAATTTGTGGAGACAAATCCGCATAATCTCTGTTCCACTGACTGAGCATGTTTAACTGCAGAGGTCTGAGGTGGAAACGAGCGAACTGGATGAAGTCCTTTGCCGCCACCATCAGCCCGATTACCTCCATGCATTGAGCCACAGATGGTCGAGGAGTGGACTGAAGTGCTAGACAAGAATCGAAAATCTTTGATTTCCTGACTTCTGTCAGAAAAATCTTCATTTATAGGGAATCTATTATGGTTCCCAAAAAGGTAATCCTTGTATTTGGAACTAAGGAGCTCTTTTCCAAATTTACCTTCCATCTGTGAGATCGCAGGAAGGATAACATTTCCGTATGGGACCTTGCTTGTTGAAAAGATGTGGCGCCTGGACCAGGATGTCATCCAGATAAGGCGCCACTGCAATGCCCTGTAATCGGAGGACTGCCAGTAGGTATCCCAGAACCTTTGTGAAAATTCTGGGAGCTGTGGCTAGCCCGAAAGGAAGAGCCACAAATTGGAAGTGTTTGTCTAGAAAGGCAAACCTTAGAAACTTGTGATGATCCCGGTGAATGGGAACATGCAGGTACGCATCCTTTAAATCCATTGTTGTCATAAACTGACCCTCTTGGACAAAAGGGAGAATGGAACAAATAGTTTCCATCTTGAAGGACGGTACTCTGAAGAATTTGTTTAGACTATTGAGATCTAAAATTGGTCTAAAGGTTCCCTCTTTTTTGGGAACCACGAACAGATTGGAATAAAACCCCAGACCCTGTTCCTGCCTCGGAACAGGAACTATTACTCCCAGGTCGAAGAGGTCTCTTACACAGTGTAAGAACGCCTCTTTTTGTCTGGTCTACAGATAATCTTGAAAGCAGAAACCTGCCTCTGGGGAGGAAAACTCTTGAACTCTAGTTTGTATACCTGGGACACTATGTCTACTGTCCAGGGATCCTGAACATCTCGAACCAAAGCCTGAGCGAAGAAGGAAAGCTTGCCCCCTACAAGATCCGGTCCCGGATCGGGGCAGACCATTCATGCCGTCTGACTCAATAGCAGGCTTCTTGAATTGTTTTCCCTTATTCCAAGACTGATTGGGTCTCCAGGAAGGTTTAGACTGATCTTGCTTGGAAGAGGCAGAATTTCCCTGGAAATTTCAAAAGGAACGAAAATTACTCTGATATCCCTTTTGCTTGTTTCTCTTATCCTGAGGGAGAAGATGACCCTTTCCTCCCGTAATATCAGATTATTTCTGTTAAACCTGGCCCAAACAAGGTCTTTCCCTTTTAGGGAATAACCAAAAGTTTAGATTTAGAGGACACATCCACAGACCAAGGCTTAAGCCATAAGGCTCTGCGGGCTAGAACAGCAAAACCTGATATTTTTGCTCATAGTTTGATAACCTGTAGGGAAGCATAAGTAATAAAGTAATTAGCTAATTTAAGAGCCTTTATCCTATCCTGAATCTCATCAAGGGGAGTGTCTGTCCTGATAGCATCAGACAACGCATCAAACCAATATGCCGCCGCGCTAGTGACAGTAGCAATGCACACTGCAGGTTGTCATTGTAACCCCTGGTGTACATACATCTTCTTGAGTTACCCCTCTAATTTTTTTTTATCCATAGGGTCCTTAAAGGCACATCTATCCTCTATGGGTATAGTAGTTCTCTTGGCCAGAGTGGAAACTTTTCCAAGACTCCTTGATAGAGTCCGCTATGGGAAACATTTTTTTAAATATAGGAGGAGAAAAAGGGAAAGGGGTCTCTCCCATTCCTTAGCAATGATCTCAGTAGCTTGATCTGGTACAGGAAAAACCTCCACCAAGGAAGGTACATCAAAATATTTGTTTAGCTTACTGGATTTTTTAGGATTAACAACGAACATGGTGTAGCTGTCATTTGAGACGCCTGAGGAGAGAGCTGCGGTATATATTGAACATTGTCAATAGATTCCTGAACAGCATCCTCTTTGGAAAATGTTGGCTCAGAAAAAGTATATCCCTATGGTATAAAGTCCTCTCAATACATGAGGGATTGGTGGTTCCACATTGGCATCAAAACACAAAGAACAAGTGACACTTTGCATGGCCTCTTGGTTCATTCTGACTCACAATGAATCAAGTTATCAATAAAAAGTTTTGAATTTTTTTAATAAAAATTGAAACATACAAAAACATTACTGTCACTTTAAATTTTAAAACCGTAACTATTTTCCTTTATTTTATTTTTTAAGTATAAAGAGGACAGAAAGGCTTAAATAACACTGCAATCACATCTACACCTCAGCAGTTCTTTGCTGAGGTGCCTACCTGACAGCTATAACAAACTCCCTCTGAGCAGAAGCGTTCCCACACTATCAGATCCGGAACTCAGCAGCAGAAGTCTGTCTCTGGTCCTAAATACGCATGTTAAATTGGAGAATGCGTAATAAGAAAAGCAACTGTACAACTTCCCTTCCATTCTCAGAAAGTGAAGGAGAAAAGGCGCGCAACCCAATAGTCGCCTCCTCTAGTACAGCCCATTGTGGGCGTCGCCAATACAGTGATCTCCCGGTCGGCATATTTGTTTATGAATCCGCCGGGAGATGTGAACCACCACAAGTACTTTTATGCCCCAGTGCCTGCGTCTAGGCTGCCCACATAGTGTCTCCTGAGTACATAGGAAATTTTAAGTCTTAAGAATATAAAGTGCCCAATTCCAATGAAGGCTTCCTTATATGTCCCAATCTATGAAATAACGTGCCCAGCTTTTTCTGAGTATTCTTCTATTAACCCCAGCAATAAAAGTTAGCACTTACCTCATATTCTGCCCTCCTTGCTCTTAACGTAAGCAAAGAGAATGACTGGGGTGGGAGGAAAGGGAGGTGATATTTAACAGCTTTGCCGCCTCCTGCTGGGCAAGAGTGATATTCCCAATCGTAATTAGACGATCTGTTGACTCATCGTGTCATTAAAAAGAATTTTTTTTAATAAGAGGTTATTATACATGTAATACATACGGCTAGATTACGAGTTTGTCGGTAAGGCTGTGCGGTGCTAACGCTCCTTTTTTTTTTCTCACCGCTCACTTAAGACAGCGCTGGTATTACGAGTTTTCTGCAAGTCGGCGTTAGCCTCAGAAAAGTGAGCGTTGAGCAAAATTTAGCTCCACATCTCACTGTAATACCAGCGCTGCTTACGGTAGCGGTAAGCTGGCTAAACGTGCTTGTGCACAATTTCCCCATAGGAAACAATGGGTCTTAGCCGGCTGGAAAAAAACACCTGCAAAAAAAGCAGCGTTCAGCTCGACAACGCAGCCCCATTGATTCCTATGGGGAAATAAAAGTTATGTCTACACCTAACACCCTAACATGAACCCCAAGTCTAAACACCAATAATCTTACACTTATTAACCCCTAATCTGCCGCCCCCAACATCATCGCCACCTGCATTATATTATTAACTCCTAATCGGCCTCTCCGGACACCGCCGCCCCCAACATTATACCTATTAACCCCTAATCTGCTGTCCCCAACATCGCCGAACCCTACATTTTATTTATTAAACCCTAATCTGCCGTCCCCAACGTCGCCGCAACTATAATAAAGTTATTAACCCCTAAACCTAAGTCTAACCCTAACACCCCCCCTAATTTAAATATAATTTTAAATAATCTAAATAAAATTACTACAATTACATAAATTATTCCTATTTAAAACTAAATACTTACCTAGAAAATAAACCCTAAGATAGCTACAATATTACTAATAGTTACATTGTAGCTAGCTTAGGGTTTATTTTTATTTTACAGACAACTTTGTATTTATTTTAACTAGGTAGAATAGTTATTAAATAGTTATTAACTACCTAGCTAAAATAAGTACAAATTTACCTGTAAAATAAACCCTAACCTAAGTTACAATTACACCTAACACTACTCTATAATTAAAATTAATTACCTAAACTAACTACAATTAAATACAATTAAATAAACTAAATTACGGAAAAAAAAACCCACTAAATTACAGAAAATAATAAATTAATTACAATTTTTTTTAAACTAATTACACCTAATCTAATCCCCCTAATAAAATAAAAAAGCCCCCCAAAATAATAAAAATCCCTACCCTATACTAAATTACAAATAGCCCTTAAAAGTAATCAGCTCTTTTACCTGTAAAGAAAAATCCCCCCCCCCCCAACATTAAAACCCACCACCCACACACCCAACCCTACTCTAAAACCCACCCAATCCCCCCTTAATAAAATCTAACACTACCCCCTTGAAGATCACCCTACCTTGAGACGCCTTCACCCAACCGGGTACAAGTGGTCCTCCAGACGGTCCGAAGTCTTCATCCTATCCGGGCAGAAGAGGACGTCCAGAAGTCTTCATCCAGGCGGCATCTTCTATCTTCATCCATCCGGAGCGGGTCCATTTTGAAGACATCCTCTTCATTCGACTGCGACTGGAACAATGACGGGTCCTTTAAATTACATCATCCAAGATGGCCTCCCTTCAATTCCGATTGGCTGATAGAATTCTATCAGCCAATCGGAATTGAAGGGAGGCCATCTTGGATGATGTCATTTAAAGGACCCGTCATTGTTCCAGTCGCAGTCGAACGAAGAGGATGCTCCGCGTCGGATGTCTTCAAGATGGACCCGCTCCGGATGGATGAAGATGCCGCCTGGATGAAGACTTCTGCCCGTCTGGAGGACCACTTGTGCCCGGTTGGGTGAAGACGTCTCAAGGTAGGGTGATCTTCAAGGGGGTAGTGTTAGGTTTTATTAAGGGGGGATTGGGTGGGTTTTAGAGTAGGGTTGGGTGTGTGGGTGGTGTGTTTTTTTTACTGCTGGGGGGGTATTGTATTTTTTTTTACAGGTAAAAGAGCTGATTACTTTGTGGCAATGCCCCGCAAAAGGCCCTTTTAAGGGCTATTTGTAATTTAGTATAGGGTAGGTATTTTTATTATTTTGGGGGGGCTTTTTTATTTTATTAGGGGGATTAGATTAGGTGTAATTAGTTTTAAAAAAAAATGTAATTTTATTATTTTCTGTAATTTAGTGGGGGGGGTTTTCCCCGTAATTTTGTTTATTTAATGGTAGTTAGTTTAGGTAATTAATTTTAATTATAGTGTAGTGTTAGGTGTAATTGTAACTTAGGTTAGGGTTTATTTTACAGGTAAATTTGTACTTAATTTAGAAAAGTAGTTATTAAATAGTTAATAACTATTCAAAAACTATTGTACATAGTTAAATTAAATACAAAGTTGCCTGTAAAATAAAAATAAACCCTAAGATAGATACAATGTAACTATTAGTTATATTGTAGCTAGCTTAGGGTTTGTTTTATAGGTATTTACTTTTAAATAGAAATAATTTATTTAATTGTAGTAATTTTATTTAGTTTTATTTAAAATATATGTAAGTTAGGGAGTTGTTAGGTTTAGGGTTAGACTTAGCTTTAGGGGTTAATACATTTAATGTTGGGGCGGCAGATTAGGGGTTAATAAATGTAGTTAGGTGTCGGCGATGTTAGGGACAGCAGATTAGGGGTTAATAAAATTTAACTAGTGTTTGCGAGGCGGGATTGTGGCGGTTTAGGGGTTAATATATTTATTTAAGTGGCGGTGATGTCCGGTAGGCAGATTAGGGGTTAAAAATTTTAGTGAAGTGTTTGCGATGTGGGGGGGCTCGGTTTAGGGGTTAATATGTAGTTTATGGGTGTTAGTGTACTTTTTAGCACTTTAGTTAAGAGTTTTATGTTACGGCGTTAGCCCATAAAACTCTTAACTACTGACTTTAAAATGCGGTAGGAGTCTTGACAGGAGAGGGTGTACCGCTTACTTTTTCCAAGACTCGTAATACCGGCGTTCGGATACGACGTAAGGGGATTTGCGGTAAGTTAAAATCGCGGAAAAAAAAGTGAGCGGTACACCTGTACCTGCCAGACTCGTAATACCAGCGGGAGTTAAAAAGCAGCGTTGGGACCCCTCAACGCTGCTTTTTAAGGCTAACGCAAGACTCGAATCATCCAACATAAAAGCAACATAAGGTGTAATAACCAAGAGGCCCCTGTATCTAGCCATTTTTTGCAGTGTGGACATATTAGCCAAGTTCGTTTTCAGATAACAGATGCAGTGCCACGTCCTAGGCGGGGAGGTGACAGAGTTACTTCTTAAAAAGGAAAGAGGCATTTTGGATACATAAACTTAGTGCTATGCAACCACTGGGTCTAAATAAAGAGTTGAATTTTACCTTATTTTTGTAATTTTTCCTCTATGAATGTGTCCAATTGCTGAGTGTCCTAAAAAGGTTGCAGCAAATATCAACATGTCTGTGTATATATATTTGCTATAATATTAATATATTGATTTTAACATTTGACCTGCACTGTGTACTTTAAACGTAACAAGTGTTTGTTTGATATTTTTGTAATAGGATGTAACCACTAGGTGGTGTTGTAATGAGGTGTCAATTGAACACCTGTGTGTAGGTGGGTTTATATAAGAGCACATTGTCAGTTTGTAGCTATGTATGATTAAGGGTTATATACCCGAAACATCACTTTTTTTGTAACTCTGGTATGATGAATTAAAAACTTTATCTATTGGAAGGTGCTGCCGTCTGAAATACTGGGCAGAGAAGAGCAAAGCTCTGGAATGTTTCGCTTCATCCCACAAATAATGGATTATAGACTCTCACCATCTTATGTAAGAAATAATTATTCCTCTTAGTTTCAAAGTCAATTAAAAATTATATATTACATTTAACATGTATAAAACATAATTTATGCTTACCTGATAAATTCCTTTCTTCTGTAGTTTGATCAGTCCACGGGTCATCATTACTTGTGGGATATTATCTGCTCCCCTACAGGAAGTGCAAGAGGATTCACCCAGCAGAGTTGCTATATAGCTCCTCCCCTCTACGTCACCTCCAGTCATTCGACCAAGGACCAACGAGAAAGGAGAAGCCAAGGGTGTAGTGGTGACTGGAGTATAATTTAAAAAATATTTACCTGCCTTAAAAAACAGGGCGGGCCGTGGACTGATCACACTACAGAAGAAAGGAATTTATCAGGTAAGCATAAATTATGTTTTCTTCTGTTAAGTGTGATCAGTCCACGGGTCATCATTACTTGTGGGATACCAATACCAAAGCAAAAGTACACGGATGACGGGAGGGATAGGCAGGCTCTTTATACAGAAGGAACCACTGCCTGAAGAACCTTTCTCCCAAAAATAGCCTCCGAGGAAGCAAAAGTGTCAAATTTGTAAAATTTGGAAAAAGTATGAAGCGAAGACCAAGTTGCAGCCTTGCAAATCTGTTCAACAGAGGCCTCATTCTTAAAGGCCCAAGTGGAAGCCACAGCTCTAGTGGAATGAGCTGTAATTCTTTCAGGAGGCTGCTGTCCAGCAGTCTCATAAGCTAAACGAATTATGCTACGAAGCCAAAAAGAGAGAGAGGTAGCAGAAGCTTTTTGACCTCTCCTCTGACCAGAGTAAACGACAAACAGGGAAGACGTTTGTCGAAAATCTTTAGTTGCCTGTAAATAAAATTTAAGGGCACGAACTACATCCAGATTGTGCAAAAGACGTTCCTTCCTCGAAGAAGGATTTGGGCACAAGGATGGAACAACAATCTCCTGATTGATATTCCTGTTAGTGACTACCTTAGGTAAGAACCCAGGTTTAGTACGCAGAACTACCTTATCCGAGTGAAAAATCAAATAAGGAGAATCACAATGTAAGGCTGATAACTCAGAGACTCTTCGAGCCGAGGAAATAGCCATTAAAAATAGAACTTTCCAAGATAACAACTTTATAACAATGGAATGAAGGGGTTCAAACGGAACACCCTGTAAAACGTTAAGAACAAGGTTTAAACTCCATGGTGGAGCCACAGCTTTAAACACAGGTTTAATCCTGGCCAAAGCCTGACAAAAAGCCTGAATGTCTGGAACTTCTGACAGACGCTTGTGTAACAGAATGGACAGAGCTGAGATCTGTCCCTTTAAGTAACTAGCGGATAACCCCTTTTCTAAACCTTCTTGTAGAAAAGACAATATCCTAGGAATCCTAACTTTACTCCAAGAGTAACCTTTGGATTCGCACCAATATAGGTATTTACGCCATATTTTATGGTAAATCTTTCTGGTAACAGGCTTCCTAGCCTGTATTAAGGTATCAATAACTGACTCAGAAAAACCACGCTTTGATAAGATCAAGCGTTCAATTTCCAAGCAGTCAGCTTCAGAGAAGTTAGATTTTGATGTTTGAAAGGACCCTGAATCAGAAGGTCCTGTTTCAGAGGTAACGACCAAGGTGGACAGAATGACATGTCCACCAGATCTGTATACCAAGTCCTGCGTGGCCATGCAGGCGCTATTAGAATCACTGATGCTTTCTCCTGTTTGATTCTGGCAATCAATCGAGGAAGCATCGGGAAAGGTGGAAACACATAAGCCATCCTGAAGGTCCATGGTGCTGTCAAGGCATCTATCAGGACCGCTCCCGGATCCCTGGATCTGGACCCGTAGCGCGGAAGCTTGGCGTTCTGTCGAGACGCCATGAGATCTATCTCTGTTTTGCCCCAACGTCGAAGTATTTGGGCAAAGACCTCTGGATGAAGTTCCCACTCCCCCGGATGAAAAGTCTGACGACTTAAGAAATCCGCCTCCCAGTTCTCCACTCCCGGGATGTGGATTGCAGACAGGTGGCAAGAGTGAGACTCTGCCCAGCGAATTATCTTCGATACTTCCATCATTGCTAGGGAGCTTCTTGTCCCTCCCTGATGGTTGATATAAGCTACAGTCGTGATGTTGTCCGACTGGAACCTGATGAACCCCCGAGTTGTTAACTGGGGCCAAGCCAGAAGAGCATTGAGGACTGCTCTCAATTCCAGAATGTTTATTGGAAGAAGACTCTCCTCCTGATTCCATAGTCCCTGAGCCTTCAGAGAATTCCAGACAGCGCCCCAACCTAGTAGGCTGGCGTCTGTTGTTACAATTGACCAGTCTGGCCTGCTGAATGGCATTCCCCTGGACAGATGTGGCCGATAAAGCCACCATAGAAGAGAATTTCTGGTCTCTTGATTCAGATTTAGAGTGGGGGACAAATCTGAGTAATCCCCATTCCACTGACTTAGCATGCACAGTTGCAGTGGTCTGAGATGTAGGCGTGCAAAAGGAACTATGTCCATTGCTGCTACCATTAGTCCGATTACCTCCATGCATTGAGCTACTGACGGGTGTTGAATAGAATGAAGGACACGGCATGCACTTTGAAGTTTTGTTAACCTGTCCTCTGTCAGGTAAATCTTCATTTCTACAGAATCTATCGGAGTCCCCAGGAAGGGAACTCTTGTGAGTGGAAAGAGAGAACTTTTCTCTTCGTTCACTTTCCATCCATGCGACCTTAGAAATGCCAGTACTATCTCTGTATGAGATTTGGCAGTTTGAAGGCTTGAAGCTTGTATCAGTATGTCGTCTAAGTACGGAGCTACTGAAATTCCTTGCGGTCTTAGTACCGCCAGAAGAGTGCCCAGAACCTTTGTGAAGATTCTTGGAGCCGTAGCCAGTCCGAATGGAAGAGCTACAAACTGGTAATGCCTGTCTAAAAAGGCAAACCTTAGATACCGGTAATGGCTTTTGTGAATCGGTATGTGAAGGTAAGCATCCTTTAAATCCACTGTGGTCATGTACTGACCCTCTTGGATCATGGGCAAAATTGTTCAAATAGTTTCCATCTTGAACGATGGAACTCTTAGGAATTTGTTTAGGATCTTTAAATCCAAGATTGGCCTGAAGGTTCCCTCTTTTTTGGGAACTACAAACAGATTTGAGTAAAACCCTTGTCCTTGTTCCAACCGCGGAACTGGATGGATCACTCCCATTAATAAAAGATCTTGTACGCAGCGTAGAAACGCTTCCTTCTTTGTTAGGTTTGTTGACAACCTTGACAGATGAAATCTCCCTCTTGGGGGAGAGGATTTGAAGTCCAGAAGGTATCCCTGAGATATGATCTCTAACGCCCAGGGATCCTGAACATCTCTTGCCCAAGCCTGGGCGAAGAGGGAAAGTCTGCCCCCCACTAGATCCGGTCCCGGATCGGGGGCCCTCAATTCATGCTGTCTTAGGGGCAGCAGCAGGTTTTCTGGCCTGTTTGCCCCTGTTCCAGGACTGGTTAGGTTTCCAGCCTTGTCTGTAGCGAGCAACAGCTCCTTCCTGTTTTGGTGCAGAGGAAGTTGATGCTGCTCCTGCTTTGAAATTACGAAAGGAACGAAAATTGTACTGTCTAGCCTTGGCTTTGGCCTTGTCCTGAGGCAGGGCATGACCTTTACCTCCTGTAATGTCAGCAATAATCTCTTTCAAGCCGGGCCCGAATAAGGTCTGCCCTTTGAAAGGAATATTAAGCAATTTAGATTTAGACGTAACATCAGCTGACCAGGATTTCAGCCACAGAGCTCTGCGTGCCTGAATGGCGAATCCTGAATTTTTAGCCGCAAGTTTAGTTAAATGTACTACGGCATCTGAAATAAATGAATTAGCTAACTTAAGGAATTTAAGTTTGTGTGTGATGTCATCTAGTGTGGATGATTGAAGTGTCTCTTCCAGAGACTCAAACCAAAATGCTGCTGCAGCCGTGACAGGCGCAATACATGCAAGAGGTTGCAATATAAACCCTTGTTGAACAAACATTTTCTTAAGGTAACCCTCTAATTTTTTATCCATTGGATCTGAAAAAGCACAGCTATCCTCCACTGGGATAGTGGTACGCTTAGCTAAAGTAGAAACTGCTCCCTCCACCTTAGGGACCATTTGCCATAAGTCCCGTGTGGCGGCGTCTATTGGAAACATCTTTCTGAATATAGGAGGGGGTGAGAAAGGCACACCGGGTCTATCCCACTCCTTAGTAACAATGTCAGTAAGTCTCTTAGGTATAGGAAAAACGTCAGTACTCGTCGGTACCGCAAAATATTTATCCAACCTACACATTTTCTCTGGGATTGCAACTGTGTTACAATCATTCAGAGCCGCTAATACCTCCCCTAGTAACACACGGAGGTTCTCAAGCTTAAATTTAAAATTTGAAATGTCTGAGTCCAGTTTATTTGGATCAGAACCGTCACCCACAGAATGAAGCTCTCCGTCTTCACGTTCTGCAAACTGACGCAGTATCAGACATGGCCCTTGCATTATCAGCGCACTCTGTTCTCACCCCAGAGTGATCACGTTTACCTCTTAGTTCTGGTAGTTTAGCCAAAACTTCAGTCATAACAGTAGCCATATCTTGTAATGTGATTTGTAATGGCCGCCCAGATGTACTCGGCGCTACAATATCACGCACCTCCTGAGCGGGAGATGCAGGTACTGACACGTGAGGCGAGTTAGTCGGCATAACTCTCCCCTCGTTGTTTGGTGAAATATGTTCAATTTGTACAGATTGACTGTTTTTTAAAGTAGCATCAATACATTTAGTACATAAATTTCTATTGGGCTCCACTTTGGCATTAACACATATAGCACAGAGATATTCCTCTGAATCAGACATGTTTAACACACTAGCAAATAAACAGCAACTTGAAAATACTTTTCAAAGTAATTTACAAATAATATGAAAACGAACTGTGCCTTTAAGAAGCACAGAAAAAAATTATAACAGTTAAAATAATTAAGTTATAGCATCAATCTTTGTCAGAATATACAGTTTTAGCAAAGGATTGTTCCCCTCAGCAATTAAACAACACAACTTTAGCAAAGGTTTAATCCCATTAGCAAAGATAACAATTTCTGAAAGCAGGAAACAAATTACAGAATAAACGTTTTTATCTCAGTCAAACTATAATTCTCACAGCTCTGCTGTGCTGACTGAAATATTTGATGCATAGTAAAAGCGCCCCTCCCCCACACACACAGCAGTGAGGGAGAACAGAAACTGACAGAAAAAAACAGATTTAAGCAACTGCCAAGTGGAAAAATAGTGCCCAAACATTTATTCACTCAGTACCTCAGTAAATGAAAACGATTTTACATTCCAGCAAAAACGTTAAACATAATCTCTAGTTATTAAACAGCTTTATGTCTTTCTTACAGTGTAATTCTAGTGAATTACCATTCTCCCAGCATACTGAAGTGTAAAGTATACATACATGACATTATATCGGTATGGCAGGATTTTCTCATCAATTCCATTGTCAGAAAATAAAAACTGCTACATACCTCTATGCAGATTCATCTGCCCGCTGTCCCCTGATCTGAAGTTTACCTCACTCCTCAGATGGCCGAGAACAGCAATATGATCTTAACTACTCCGGCTAAAATCATAGCAAAACTCTGGTAGATTCTTCCTCAAACTCTGCCAGAGAGGTAATAACACACTCCGGTGTTATTTTAAAATAACAAACTTTTGATTGAAGATATAAAACTAAGTATAATCACCATAGTCCTCTCACACGACCTATCTAGTTGCTGGGTGCAAGAGAATGACTGGAGGTGACGTAGAGGGGAGGAGCTATATAGCAACTCTGCTGGGTGAATCCTCTTGCACTTCCTGTAGGGGAGCAGATAATATCCCACAAGTAATGATGGCCCGTGGACTGATCACACTTAACAGAAGAAATAGTGATATTTCTTAAGCATGATAGTAATGTTTGGGATGAAAGTTATACAAATAAAATTGAGTAATCACACTTACCCCTACTTTACTTATATGCACACGTCTGCCCGCCGTCTGATCTGGGAACACCATTGGTAACAGTGCCTATTTTCTGACCTGGCTCTCTCCCAAAGTTGGTTGTATTTCCACATTAATTTTTACAAGAAAAAACAAACAAAAAAAAACACAACAGTGAGTAAATAATTAACACAACATATAATAAGTGTTAGTAGATTCAGGGAACAGATTTACAGAAGTTCTAGGGTCACATAGTAAGGGAATCAAAGTCTTAAACATTGGTAAGGACTTAATAAACTGTCTCAGATGATTAGATGGGACTAATAATATATATATATATATATATATATATATATATATATATATACACACACATACACACACAGCATTGCAAATGGCTACACAGTGTGTACTATGTACAAATAAATTGTGTCATAAGGGGATATACTGCACTGCACGCTTTTGGGCCTTCGCGTGTTATATAGATTATGATGGGCTTTCTGCTTTATACCTAATGAGTATTCATAAATATATTACACAGTATACAGCATCAGCAGGTGGTATATATATGTGCATATACATAATAAACAGCTGATGTCTATTGCATAAGTATAAGGTATAAATGGGCATGTATTGCACATAATGTATCAGTGACTGGTACATCCCAGTATACATAATATATTGTTACTTATTGCACCATATTCATATTAGTATTACTATAGACTTGACATGATCCAATGCACAGTGCGCTAATTACAGCACATAGATAGGGAGGGAAACATCACAAGCTTGTATTAAAACCTGGCATATTGGGTGGTCAGTAGATTGCAGACATATTACATAGTATACTGGGATTACATCAGATGGTAAGGGCATGTTAGTATATGGCATACTGGGTTAAATGTTGCTTCAGTAAATGGCATATAAAATGCACATTGATACATGGTATATTGGCCTGTATGTTGTGTCAGATTACATACATGAGCAAATAAATATATAGCCTATTAAGCTGTATATCATCAGTATATGACGTACAAAGCATATTAATACATGGCCATATTACTTGGAGTACTGGGCTGTTTAGGAGATGGAATACACAGGTATATTGATAGCATATAGTATGTTAACACAGAAGACGACATACTGGACTGTATGTTACATTACTAGATGGTCTACATGGGCATATTAATACATGACAAAGGTTGGTATGTCACATCAGTAGATGGCATAAATGGGCATATTAATACATGGTATACTGTGCTATGTCACAATATTAGATGGCATACATGGGCATAATAATAGATGGCATAAAGGTCTGTATGTCACATCAAAATATTGCTTACATGGGCATATTAATAGATAGTATAAAGGTATGTATGTCACATCAGTAGATGGCATACATGGGCATATTAATAGATGGCATAAATGTCCGTATGTCACATCAGTATATAACAAAACATGGTCATATTAATACAAGACAAAGGTCTGTATGTCACATCAGTATTTGACATACATGGGCATTTTAAAAAATAGCATAAAGGTCTGTATGTCATTAATAGATGGCATAAAGGTCTGCATGTCACATCAGTAGATGGCATACATTGGCATAATATTAAATGGCATAAAGGTCTGAATGTCACATCAGTAGATGGCATACATTGGCATAATATTAAATGGCATAAAGGTCTGAATGTCACATCAGTAGATGGCATACATGAACATATTAATAGATAGTATAAAAGGTATGTATGTCACATCAGTAGATGGCATAAAGGTCTGCATGTCACATCAGTAGATGGCATACATTGGCATAATATTAAATGGCATAAAGGTCTGAATGTCACATCAGTAGATGGCATACATTGGCATAATATTAAATGGCATAAAGGTCTGAATGTCACATCAGTAGATGGCATACATTGGCATAATATTAAATGGCATAAAGGTCTGAATGTCACATCAGTAGATGGCATACATGAACATATTAATAGATAGTATAAAGGTCTGTATGTCACATCAGTAGATGGCATAAAGGTCTGCATGTCACATCAGTAGATGGCATACATTGGCATAATATTAAATGGCATAAAGGTCTGCATGTCACATCAGTAGATGGCATACATGAACATATTAATAGATGGCATAAAGGTCTGTATGTCACATCAGTAGATCGCATACATGAGCATAGTAATACATAGCACCTGATAGATTGACCTGGTGCAGATAGGTATTCCAGTGGCTTATGCATTGTAGCCAGTAAGGTCTGTGGTAAAGGACATGCATGACACATTCTGCAGTAGGATTTGTTTGGCACAGTCTCTCTGTCCAGCCACCCAGAGCACAGTTTCACTGTAGTGGCACCATCTGCTTTCAATCGGTGAAGAACATCAGTCACAGTGGATTGTCCCAGAAGGGCAGCAATGTTATACACTTACTGAGATGGACCCTTTGAAAGTCCATCAGTTCATCTATGTGCAGAATTGTCACTCCCAATACAGTCTGACACATCTGCTAGACTCTCCCCTTAAACAGCACCCTATACACCTCACTGATACTCATCTATACAGACACACTTTTATTTGAATATGTGGACATGTCTGAAACTTTTATCCACATAGTGTATAAGGTAATATAGCCATGGTACATTTGGTAGTGTAAGAATGTAAACATGATAATATCCGATATCTTTCAGATACATCAGGTGCTGCCTTGCATTCATATATTCCCATGAACATAACTGATCCTCCTCATAATTAAACTAAGGCCCAACTATCTTGCTGTGTAACTATGTGACCCTCCTTGATCCCTCTAATAAAAACGTCAGTACAGATTAGGGATCTGAGAGAAGCCTAGTGTTCCCTTGATGGCGTTCTCAGGAGCTCTCTGGTCCAGATTCTGGTTAGGATTTGCACTTATAATGGCAGTTGTAGGGCAGTTCCCTGATTGAAGCGATCACAGCTTTTTTATGACACCAGATTGCTCCATATCCCTAACCTAGAACACTTTGTGCCTGTCTCGCCCAAAATCTTAGTGTTTCAACGGGAAAATGTGAATATAGAATTGTAGGTTATACATGGGCACATTTTTACATGGAATACTGGGCTATATGTCCCATCAGTAGAAGACAATAATGCATACAATTATGTACTGTATGTCCCATCAGTAGATGGCATACATTGGAAAATAAACATGAACATATTAATATATCATATACTGGGCTATATGTCACATCAGTCGATGTCATACATGGGAATATTAATACATGGCACACTGGTCTCTATGTTACATCAGTAGATTACATACACAGTTATATTAATACATGGCATGCTGCTCTGTATGTCACATTATTAGATGGCATACATGAACATATTAATACATGGCATGCTGCTCTGTATGTCACATCAGTAGATGGTATACACAAGCAAATTAATACATGGCAAACTGGTCTGTATGTCACATCAGAAGATCTCATACATGGGAATATTAATAAATGACATACTGGGCTATATGTCCCATCAGTAGATGGAATACACAGGAATATTAAAACATGGTATACTGGTCTGTTCAGTAGATGGTATACATGGGCAAACTCAAAAATTGCATACTGGGTAGTATGTCCCATCAGTAGATGGCATATAAATACATGGCATACATGGTGTATACTAGGCTGTATGTCGCATAAGTAGATGGCATATAGGGTTATATTAATAAGCTGCATTTGGGGCTGCACATATGTTGCATCAGTAGATGCCATACAAAGGAACAGTGATACATTACTGGCATACATGAACATACTTGACTGTATGCTACATCAGTAGATGCAACATGGGCATACCATTGCGGACTTTCTTTCACCTTCTATTTGCCTATCCTTTGAAATTTCATTGACATTCAAAAGATGACATATCCCATAACATCCTATATCATAACATTGCTGATATCACAAACACCATAAACAAAAGTCAATGCCAAACTAGCACTGCAAGTTCAACAACAAAAAGGCTGCACCAGACCTGCCCTATATACACTGCTTAGAACAAAACACCGTACAAATGCCCTCACCTATTGCCACTATACCACGTTCAAGGCTTGCTACAAAACATAACACAAACTGACTGCACAAAACTCTACTGTGCATGAAATGTCCTTCAGCGGCCAATAGACAACATGACAATACTCTACCAAAATAAACCACATGGTATTGTGAGATCAGTGATGTCACTCAGGATGTTATGTCACCTGCAATGTAGTAATGATGTCATGTATGATGAGGGAAAAAATAAATATGTTTACTGAAAATCAGCCCCTGATATTTGTATATTTAAGGAAGAAGACACACAGCCCAGCTTTCATATATGTAATAGGGAATTTTTGTTTTGGTTTTTGATATAAGTAAAGGATACATCATATGGGTAAATGGGTGCTAGACCCTCCACTTAATAAACAGCAAATGTTTATTTGCATATGTGGACATGTCTGCATATTTTTATCTACATAATGTATAATAGACATGATACATTTGGTTGTATAAGAATGTGAACATGATAATTTCTGATATCTTTCAGATACATTAAATCAGGTGCTGCCTTGCATTCATATATTCCCATGTACATAACTGATCCTCCTCAGAATTAAACTAAGGCCCAACTATCTTGCTGTGTATCTATGTGACCCTCCCTGGTCCCTCTAATGAGAGTGTGAGTTCAGATTGGGGGTCTGAGAGAAGCCTAGTGTTCTCTTGATGGCATGTTCAGGAGCTCTCTGGTCCAGATTCTGGTTAGGATTTGCCCTTATAAGGGCAGTTGTCGGGCGGTGCCCTGGTTGAAGTAACAGCTCTTTTGCGACACCAGTTTGCTCCAAATCCCTAACCTACAAAACTGTGTGCCTATCTCACCCAATATCTTAGTGTTCAAATGGGAGAATGTGAATATAGAATTGTATGCTATTCCTAAGCAAGTTACTACATGGAATACTGGGCTATATGTCCCATCAGTAGAAGACAATAATGCATACAATTCTGGGCTGTATGTCCCATCAGTAGATGGCATACACTGGAAAATAAACATGAACATATTAATATATCATATACTGGGCTATATGTCACATCAGTAGATTTCATACATGGGAATATTAATACATGGCACACTGGTCTGTATGCCACATCAGTAGATGGTATACATTGGCATATTAATACATAACACTGGGCAGTATGTCCCATCAGTAGATGGTATACATGGGAAAATTAAAAAATTGCATACTGGGCAGTATGTCCCATTGGTAGAAGACATACATGGGCATATTAATACATAGCATATTGGGCTGTATGTCACATCAGTAGATGGTATACATTGGCATATTAATACATAACACTGGGCAGTATGTCCCATCAGTAGATGGTATACATGGGAAAATTAAAAAATTGCATACTGGGCAGTATGTCCCATTGGTAGAAGACATACATGGGCATATTAATACATAGCATATTGGGCTGTATGTCACATCAGTAGATATCATACATTGGCATATAAATACATGGCATACATACTAGGCTGTATGTCAAATAAGTAGACGGCAAATATGGGTATATTAATAAGCTGCATATGGGGCTGTATGTATGTTGCATTATATGCCATACAAAGGAACATTGATATATGACTGGCACATACAAACATACTTGACTGTATGCTACATCAGTAGATGCATCATGGGCATATTATTACATGGCATTCTGGGGTATAGCCTTTCACCTTCTATTTGTCCATCCTTTGAAATTTCATTGACATTCACGACATGACATATCCCATAACATCCTATATCATAACATTGCTGATATCACAAACACCATAAACAAAAGTCAATGCCAAACTAGCACTGCAAGTTCAACAACCAACAAAAAGGCTGCACCAGACCTGCCCTATATACACTGCTTAGAACAAAACAGCTTACAAATGGCCTCACCAATTGCCACTATAGCACGTTTAAGACTTGCTACAAAACATGACACAAACTGACTGCACAAAACTCTACTGTGCATGAAATGTCCTTCAGCGACTAATAGACATGATATTACTCTACAAAAATAAACCACATGGTATTGTGAGATCAGGGATGTCAATCGGGATGTTATGTCACCTGTAACTTAGTAATGTCATGTATGATGGGGGAGAAATAAATAAGTATACTGAAAATCAGCCCCTGATATTTTTACATCTACAGAAGAAAACACACAGTCCAGCTTTCATGTATGTGATAGGTATTTTATTTCTTTGTTATTGATATACGTAAAGGATAAATCATATGGGTAAATGGGTTTACGGTCATTTTAATATATATATATATATATATATATATATATATATATATATATATATATATATATATATATATATATATATATATATATATATATATATATATATATATATATATATCTGCCTTGTATTATATGTGTAATAAACATACATTTTCTGTCAGCTGCAGGAAAGTCTTTAAAGACACAAAGAGAATTGTGAGGCGAGTTCTGTTTATAAAGGGGAGTGTCTGGCAGACCTGGCACACCATATTGGAAGTGACTATACCACAAGGAGCTGAACTGATGGGCAAATATTATGGTAGCTGTAGTCCACCTGAGTAAGCAATCAGTACGTAGCATTGCTCCTCTTCAGAGATTCCCACTTGCGCTGATATTCTTCATTGATTAGAAAGCAAATGGTCCCAGTGCAGAGAAGATGCAATCTGGAAGGCTGAACAAACTAAGTGATCATGACAAATAAAGATTACTGCAAAATGTGAAGACCTTTTGCATGTCCTCTGCAACAAACTTAGCCGGACTTGTTGCTTACGCCACTCAGGAACTGAATGTCAAATGGTATTATGTCAACTGTAGCTGTGGGGGGGATATGATGGGGGATAAACTAATGCAAAATCCATTATCATGTAGGAAGATCTTTATATTGTACCAATATGGCAGGAGAAATGGTGAATAATTCCAGTACTGTCCTCCTGGCATCATGTGGAAAGTATGCATGGATGGGTCTCTGAAGGCATTATGGTCAACCATATGCCGACAATGTACTGAGTTGCTTTTGACCATTTAGTGTAGGCATCAGTAGATGGTCTACATAAAACTTTATTTATATAGAGATATTCACAATTAGATTGTATTGGAAACATTGTTTCACTACTGACACATGCCTACTATGGAGCATATAGTAAATCAGTGCAAGGTGTACCTAGTAACACCAATACCCGATATATTGGGAATGTGTATAATATAAGTTATGCCAAGCTGTATACTGCACCAATAGTGTATGTACATAATATAACACATGCTGAGCTGCATGTTCCATCAATGGTGTATGCAAATAATCTAAGGTATGGTGAGCGTTAAAGTGCTGACATGTAACATATACTCGTCATTAAGCTGCATTATAAAAGTATTCATCTATAAGAAGTATTATTGCATATAGAAGTTAGATATTGTAACTATATATCTTAAAAGGGACATTAAACACTTTGCAATGGTTATATAAAATGATAAAGTTTATATATCAAAACCATTCTGCAATATACTTTCATTATTTATATTGTGCCCTTTTCCTGTAATTCTATTCTGAAATCATGAGGATTTCAGTTCCTGCTAGAAATGGAAGTGCAGAACACTGTTATATTCCACACAGCCATTGGCTGCACACTCTAGTGACTTATTTATAACTGTCCCTAATCGGCCACAGCAGAGAAGGTAACCTAAGTTACAACATGGCAGCCCCCATTGTTTTATAGACACTAAAACTTTACACTTATTTTGTCAATATTTAAACAACCAATTAAACTTTAAAAAAATACATGTACATGATATTCTCAGACTATTCTCTTCTTTGTATGCATCATTCTATCTAGCATTTATTTAGTGTTTAATGTCCCTTTAACAAACCATCAGGGTAGCTGTATGCATGTCTTAGACATACATGAAATCCCTTATTATATGTGTCTTCCCACTACAACAGGAAGCAAATTATCTGCAGTGGAGATACATACAATTTACATAGACATGTTAATGCCTAATATACAGGGCCCTACTGCAGCAGTTGTGATGCATACAATACATACATATATATTATATATATATATATATATATATATAGCCATGTTATCCACTAATATACAGGGGTCCTTCCCTAGCAGCAACTGAAATATGAACAGTATATTAGAATTTATGGCCATGTTCTTCGCTAACATATAGGTACCTTATTCTAGCAGTAGCTGAGAAATATACATACAGAGTATGTGTGTAGTGTATAGGTGTGTGTGTGTGTGTGTATATATATATATTTTTTTTTTTTTATTAGCATAAGACTTATTTAGCAGCAGCTGAGATATACAAGCAGCTGAGATACATATACACTTCTACATATACAAATAAACTTGCCTTGCTATAACCAGATGCCTATAGGTCCATGCATATGCAGTCACAGCACAGCCTGTTCATCAGTTGCTACCACAGCAGTCGCTCATCAGCCGGGGATTGTCAGTCAGGCTAGGATCTCACAACAATGTGCGCTAGTCCTTGCTCAGTGGCTTATTTAGGTGGGGGGTACATGCTCCATTCTTGGGGAAGAGAGATCTTGTATTACATGTCTTAACTGCAAGAGGCAGCTGTGTAAAACCTTCCATATTCTTCTGGCAGAGCTGGTTGCTTGTGCTTCACTTTCAGGATGGTTACTTTAGTGACATGTAATAGCACAATTACATCTATAAAGTGTGTTGCATCAATGTGCGCCATTCTGCTGTATAAAAGTGCTCCCCACAATCCTCTTCAGAGCTCTGGAGTAATTTTGTATTAAAGTAATAAATCTTGGTGCTTCAGTTCTTTAAGGGTGCAGCTGATACAAATAGAAGTTTGTTCGATACACTAATGTGCAAGAAAACAATGTAGCAAATACAGAGCAGGAAGTTCTGGATGTTTTCGGTGCATCTTATAACAGAAGCTCACAGGTCAATACCTAAAGAACAAATTACATACACAGATCAGTCTCTCCAGACTTGCAACTCACTATATCACACAGAGGAATTAGCTAGTGCAGCACTAGCCACTAATGCCAACTGTGTAGGGTATATTTTATAACATTAACTTACTGAGTGGACACAGTTAATACATGCTAAAGGCTTTACTTTGTGAACTGTTGTTTATACATGTTATGTTTTGCTATCATATAAATTTTACAAAAAGACTATGCTTTGTTTTATATTAAACTGTATTTTAGACTGTCTAAAGTAACAACTATTTTCAAAAGTAAATCTATCTTGGCGCAAACTATCCTATACATAACAGGCGATACCCCCTCCCTGGAGAGGGCATGGACAGAAAATGATATCTACATCCCCTACCCTTATTCTTAGTTTTGTCTATTATATATACAGCTAGGTTCCCTCCCTGGAGTCTAGCCTGGGTAGGTATAGGTGGAGGCTGCAAAGCTTGATATCACTATATATATATATATATATATATATATATATATATATATATATATATATATATATATATATATATATATATATATATATATATATATATATATATATATATATATATATATATATATATATATATATATATATAATATAATAATGTGTGTGTATATATATATATATATATATATATATATATATATATATATATACACACACACACACACTGTGTATATATATAAAAAAAAAAAATAATTTATAGAATAGGCAGATTTACAAAGGAAAAGAAGAAATCAATTGAGGAGTAAGTCCTCTAGGTGATAAAAATAAATACATTTCCATATAACAATTATAGCCTTTTATATTAACAATGGCTAAATATTGATACAAAAGTAGGCTGCTAGTTTATTTAAATAAGAAACATACAATCAGATCATGACAAAAAAAAAAAAGAAAAAAAAAAAAAAAAAAAAAAAGGTATAAGTCCCCACCATGACCTTTACCATAATATACCATCATCTTGTATTTTACCATACTCCCAAGAGTACCAATTCTGAGTTCTTAAAGGGAAGTATCATATCCCGTTTAGAGAGGGCTTTAATAAAATATACCATTTCCTAAAGAAAGAGGAGATTTGTGATTCAACATTTGTGTCTGTATCTCTTTGTTTAATTATACATTGATTCTTAATAAAGTCTATAGGGCATATTTATCAAGCGTCTATAGGGCATATTTATCAAGCTCCGTATGATTGACACCTCCTGCTAGCGGCCGCAAATCTGCAGGGGGCGGCATTGCACCAGCAGTTCACAAGAACTGCTGGTGCAATGATAAATGCTGACAGCGTATGCTGTCAGCATTTATCGATGTGCGGCGGACATGATACGCTATTTCGTATCATGTCCGCTCGCACATTGTTAAATATGCACCTATAACTTCTAAGAGTTTGGGTATTCGTTTCTCCTTCCATTTATGACAAGACTTCTTGTTGCTAATATCATGGAATTAATGAGTTTGTTATCATCTACAGATTTTTGGCTGGAAGATAGGAATATAATCTGAACTATATTGAATTTAAACTCTAGCAATTTCATTTTATTTTGAATCCAATATTCTAATTTTAACCAGAGTCGATTTATTTTAGGACAGTCCCAGATCATGTGATCTATGTCAGCACCTATAAGATAGCACTTAGGGCATCTATTAAAAACTAATGTTATGCCATTTATATCCCTTGTTGGGCGTGTAATGGGATTCAATACCCAAGCTAGAGTACACAGATGATACGGGAGGGACAAGACAGGGAACCTAAACGGAAGGCACCACAGCTTGAAGAACCTTTCTCCCAAAAACAGCCTCAGCCGAGGCAAAAGTGTCAAATTTGTAAAACTTTGAAAAAGTGTGAAGAGAGGACCAAGTTGCAGCCTTGCAAATCTGTTCCACAGAAGCTTCATTTTTGAATGGCCATGAGGAAGCAACAGCCCTTGTGGAATGAGCCGTAACTCTCTCAGGAGGCTGCTGTCCAGTAGTCTCATATGCAAAACGTATGATACTCTTCAGCCAAAAAGGAAGAGAAGTAGCCGTAGCTTTCTGTCCCTTGCCTTTCCCTGAGACAACCACAAACAAAGAAGACTGACAAAAGTCCTTAGGTCGCCTGCAGGTAAAACTTTAAAGCACGGACCACGTCCAAATTGTGCAAAAGTCTTTCCTTCTTAGAAGGATTAGGACACAAGGAAGGCACAACAATCTCCTGATTAATGTTCCGATCAGAGACAACCTTAGGAAGAAATCCTAATTTAGTACGCAAAACTACCTTATCTGCATGGAAAATAAGATAAGGAGACTCATACTGCAACGCTGAGAGTACTGACACTCTCCGAGCAGAAGAAATAAAACCTTCAAAGATAACAACTTAATATCTAAGGAATGCATAGGCTCAAACGGAGCCCCTTGAAGAACATTGAGAACTAAATTAAGACTCCATGGAGGAGTAACTGGTTTAAACACAGGCCTGATCCTCACCAAGGCCGGACAAAAACATTGTACATCTGGGACATCCGCCAGACGTTTGTGTAACAAAATAGATAAGGCCGAGATTTAACCCTTTAGGGAACTCAATGATAAACCTTCCTCCAAACCCTCTAGAAGGACAAAATTCTAGGAATCCTAACTCTACTCCACGAGCAGCCCCGCCCTTGGATTCACACCAAGAGATATTTACGCCATATCTTATGGTAAATCTTTCTAGTTACAGGCTTACGAGCCTGAATCATGGTCTCTATGACAGAGTCAGAAAACCCCCGTTTGGACAAAATTAAGCGTTCAATCTCCAAGCAGTCAGCTTCAGAGAAACTAAATTGGGGTATAGGAAGGGCCCTTCCTCAACGGAAGTCTCCAAGGTGGTAGAGATGTCATCTCCACTAAGTCTGCATACCAAATCCTGCGAGGCCAGGCCGGTGCTATGAGGATCACAGAGGACCTCTCCTGTTTGATTCAAGCAATTACTTGAGGAAGAAAAGCAAATGGAGTTAACAGGTATGCTAGATTGAAATTCCAAGTGGCCGCCAGCGCATCTATCAATTCCGCCTGGGGGTCCCTGGATCTCGACTCGTATCTCGGGAGCTTGGCATTCTGACGGGATGCCATGAGATCCAATTCCGGTCGCCCCCACTTAAAAATCAGTAAAAATCTTCATAGACAAAGAGTCTATTATGGTTCCTAGGAAAGTTACCCTTGTGTTTGGAACTAAGGAACTCTTTTCTAAATTCACCTTCCAGTCGTGGGATCTTAGGAAGGACAACACCAAGTCCGTATGAGAACTTGCTAGCTGAAAGGATGGCGCCTGGACTAGGATGTCGTCCAGATAAGGCGCTACTGTAATGCCCTTTGATCGAAGTACCGCCAACAGAGATCCCAGAACCTTTGTGAAGATTCTGGGGGCTGTGGCCAGACCGAAAGGATACACTGTTGTCATAAATTGACCCTCCTTGATCATTGGGATGGGACGAATTGTTTCCATCTTGAAGGACAGAACCCTGAGAAACTTGTTTAGACTCTTGAGGTCCAGAATTGGTCTGAAAGTTCCCTCTTTTTGGGAACCACAAACAGTTTGAAATTAAACCCTAGTCCCTGAATTGGAACGGGAACAATCAATCCCAGAACGGAGAGGTCTCCTACACAGTGTAAGAACACTTCTCTCTTTATCTGGTCTGCAGATAATCTTGAAATTAGAAATATGCCTCTGGGAGGAAAAACCTTGAACTCCAGATTGTATCCCTGAGACACTATTTCTATTGTCCAGGGATCCATGACATCCCGAACCCAGGCTTGAACGAAGGAAAGTCTGCCCCCTACCAGATACGGCCCCGAATCAGGGGCATGCCCTTCATGCCATCTTGGAATCACGGACCGGCTTCTTGGACTTCTTTCCATTGTTCCAAGACTGGCTGGGTCTCCATGGTTTAGACTGTTCCTGCTTAAAAGGAGAAGGAAGAGTTTCCTTTGAAATTTCGAAAGGAACGAAAATTGCTTTGTTGTCCTTTTTGTTTATTTGTCTTGCGGGAGAAGATAACCCTTACCTCCCGTGATATCTGAGATAATCTCCTTTAGATCAGGTCCGAACAAAGTCTTCCCCTTGTAAGGAATAGCTAGAAGTTTAGACTTGGAATACACGTCCGCAGACCATGGCTTTAACCATAAAGCTCTGCGGGCTAAAATAGAGAAACTCGATATCTTAGCTTGAAATTTGATAACTTGAAGGGACGCATCCGAAATAAAAAGCATTAGCTAGCTTAAGAGCTTTTATCCTATCTTGGATCTCATCCAAAGAAGTCTTAGTCCTGAGGGCCTCAGACAGAGCATCAAACCAATATGCTGCCGCACTAGTGACAATGCACACAGCCGGTTGCCACTGCAGACCCTGGTGTACATAAATCTTCTTGAGTAACCCCTCTAACTTCTTATCCATTGGATCTTTGAAAGCACAACTATCCTCTATGGGAATAATAGTTCTTTTAGCCAAGGTAGAAACGGCTCCTTCTACCTTAGAAGCAGTTTGCCAAGCCTCCTTAACAGAATCGGCTATAGGAAACATTTTCTTAAAAATAGGAGAGAGAGAAAAAGGGATGCCCGGTCTCTCCCACTCCTTAGCAATGATTTCAGTAGCTCTTTTAGGAGACTGGAAAAACATCTGCATAGGAAAGAACCTCAAAATATCTGTCCAGTTTACTAGACTTCTGAGGGACAACCACCACTGTGGAGTCACTATCGTTCAAGGTAATCAAAACCTCCCTGAGTAACAGACGGTTATCTAGTTTAAATCTGAAAGATACCACCTCCGAGTCTGTCAGAGGTAATAAACCCTCTGAATCTGAAATGTCTCCTTCAGAAGCTACTGCAGTACCCTCCTCTTCAGGATGTTGGGAGGATACCTCTGAAATTGCAACAATTGCATCTGAAACCTTGCTTACTGAATGCCTGGCTTTTCTTACGTTTGCCCTGCAACATTGGAAAAGAAGACAGGGCATCAGAAATAGTTAAAGACATAAGAGAAGCTATGTCTTGTAGAGAAATCCCCGAAGGGACCATAGCGGAAGCGCAGGGCACTGCTTGTGAGGCGGTAAAATTTGGGACGTTTGTGGAGAAAGCTGCGGCATAAATTGACCTTCAACATTGGACTCTTGGACAACATCTGCCTTAGAGGAGACTGGCTCAGAAAAAATCTTATCCCTATAACTCACTCACAGTCCTTTGAATACATGAAGGACAGAAAGGGATAGGTGGTTCCACATTAGCATCAAAACATAAAGCACAGGTGACATCTTGTAAGTCCCCTTGGTCCATGTTTACACACAATTTACTAAATAACATAAAAAGTGTCAAATGTATTTGAGAAAAATATTCATAAAAAAATGTTACGTTACTGTCTCTTTAAATTTAAAATGGTTATTTTATTTCTTGCTGAAAAATGTCAGTTTTGTTAATGTTTTCCCTTTTACAGATAAAAAATACAATTTCCAAAAAATCAAATATCCTCTGCAATTCAGCACTCTGCTGAAGTGCTCCTACTTGACCGAAGATCGCTAATGTCGAAAACGGTCTCTTTGTTCACTCAGCCGTTATGACTCTACCAATTGAGGCAACTGTTATTCCAGCAAAACACTGTGTCTGCACTAGCCACGCATGAATTTTCCTCATGCGACACTAGAACAGACCGGTCAATCCACGGAGTGCACTATCCTGCTTTGTCGTCCTGAGCTGCGCTATGGAATGGCGACAAAAACCGGAAGGACCGCCCATGGTGGGCATGACCTAGCCAACTAAACAGTAAGTCTTGTGAAACCACCGGAGCCATCTCCTATACTGTTAAACATTTAGCTTCCTCCAGTGCCCTGGTCCATTACACTGCCCAAAAACCTTTCCAACATTAAATAAAAAGGGTGGTATGGCACCAGCAGTTCACAAGAACTGCTGGTGCAATGATAAATGCTGACAGCGTATGCGGTCGTCATTTAGCGATGTGCGGCGGACATGATCCGCTATATCGGATCATATCCGTCCGCACATTAATAAATGGACCCCAATAAAAGAATACAAAACGTATTTAAAATTCTTAGCAAATAAGATAGCAACCCACTTCTTCCTAGCAGTGGAAGGAGATGCAAATACCTCAGAAACCCATGAAGTCTTGAGCTTTAATGCTTCCTCTAAAGATAAATGAGTTTCTTGCAATAAAGCAATATTTTTATGTATTTTTTTGAGACAATGAATAATAGCCTTGCGTTTAATAGGGGAGGTGATACCCCCTACGTTCCAAGAGGTTAAAAAAAATGAATTTGCTAAACCCATAAAAAGTTTCACAAGAGTTTATTAAAAGGTAGAAAGGAGGGAGGGGGGGGGAATTCTACTTCTAAAATAAAGAAAAAAATACCAACATAGTAAATATTAACCAAATGATTTGCCAAACATATGCACTTTATGTAACAACCATTGACTAGCTACCTCTTTTGGAAATTAAAAACTGTTCTGAATTCTGAAGGCTCTCAAAAATGTGAGTTGCATTTTCCTCAATAACCCTGAATCTAGCCGGGTCAATCACTGATGCTCTGAGACCTTCCTTTATCATCTTACCACAGATGGGGGTTAATACTTTCCTCTGAGGGTTTCATAGGAAAGATCCTGAAAAATCATAATTTTACTCTCCACTAGGTGTAATGTTTAAAGCTTACAATATTGTTGTAAAAAAAAAAAAAAAAAAAAAAAAAAAAAAAGTACCTTTTCTTGAAAATTCAGTAGCTTAGCTATGATGGGTCTAGGTTTCACTGTGTCATCTGAATTATTAAAACTCTTTCCTATTCATGTGCCCCCTCCACAATGATTGGGGGGTGAGAAGAGGATACATCTAATAGAGATGGGTGGTTGAAACAAATTTAGCATGGTCCTCATATTTTGAATGTTTAGGAACCCCAATGATTCTGATATTATTTCTTCTGCTTCTATTCTCTAAATCTTAATTTTTTAACTGAATTCTATGTAATTTTTTTCCATTCTTTTCTGCTTTTAACCTGTAAGCTATGATTCACAAACATCTTCTAGGTCAGATACTCTGTTCTTCTTCCTGTACCCTACTTGAGTACTCTCCAACTTCATTTCTTAAGGAGGAAATATTCTTAAACTCCTGTTTAAGAGACTCAAATTGAGGAAAGAGTGACTCATATTTTTAATCAATAGTAAACTGTCAACATGTTCAATGGTTGAAGGGGGACATTTATCTGGGTGAACCTCTACCAGAATCTCAGTGGAATTTTTAGTTATTTTATCTCACTGCTTAGCGGCCATAATTGGAGATTTCACCGAGATGGGTGAGAAAAATCTCTCCATAAAGTGGAAAAAAAAAAAAATGGGACTGGATGACCGATGAACTATGCTACCCCAATCCAAATCATAAGGGGGCATGAATCAGAAAACCTTACCCACACTCTGATCAGTCTAGTAGATCAGTTTTAGGGTTTACCTCTTCTTTCCACAAGTATAAGACAGTATGTACAAGCAAGCGGCTCCCTTTCCAACCACTCAGCCTCCTACCAACACCTCTCAAAGATTCAAAAGGTACCCAGGTACACAAACCTTGCGCAGCTCACAGTAGCTTTTAAAAAGGTAGGGCAATTCAGTGCACAATGCGTGGTACATCCAGCGCTGGAAAAAAAAAAAAAAAAAAAAAAAAACGTTCAGCGCTTAAAGCCCGAATGGAATGGGCTGTACAGGGGAAATCGAACCCCGGGTTGTAGATTTTCCAGCCGTCATTCTCCTGTTTGGACCAGGTTCCGGGCGTTTGAGACCCACACAAAGGAAACAGACGAGCGGTGCATGTAGGCAAGAAGCACCAACTAGAACAAGCTACACTCCTACGTGCAGACGCTAACTCCTTCCCCCCAAGAAACCTTACTAGACTATCCTGATAGCCTGAGTAGCATACCTCCTGTTTTTCACTGAGTAGCCTCACAAATGGGAGAAACATACTGTCAGAAGTGCTGCAAATTTGCTTATCAATATGTGGACAACAACTGCAGGACTGGATTCAAGTCTCAAATCAATATTGGAGCTTCAGGCTCTCTTGAATTAGAAGTATTCACTGCATATGATCCATAGAATGGTGAGTCTGTAACCAATCCAGGGTCTTGGTCCAGGGAGATAACCTGATCTGAGACAATTCCTTGTAAATTCCATTGACGCAAATTAGAGACAGTTGCAGACACTACAGGCAAAAGCTGGAAAAATGGACTGCATTTTGTACATTAATGCACAAGCTGTGTTTGTGCAGCAGAGACAGTAAGGCTTATAAAGAGGACCCTGCACAAGAATATAATCCAGATATGGAGCCACTGAATTTTCCTAGGTACAGGCCACAATCAGAAAGGTCCAACACCTGGGGGTTATGGTGGTAATAATGCCTATCTAGAAAGGAAAACTCACATGGATTCTGTAAACTAGGATGCAGATATGCATCCTTTAGGTCTATGGTTGCAAATACTTAAAGTGAAGGTAAAGTTTTAACGATCTGTATACACTAATGAATTAGTCATATTGTAAATTACTAAATCGCTAACTTTTTCCCCACAATCGATTATATATTTATATAATAAACCACTTTTATTTTTTCCCTACCGTTACCTTCCTGACTTCTCCCAACAGCCATTTCCTTATCTTAGAGACAACGTATAGAGCGGTCCCACCCGCTCTATACGTGTCTCCAAAGCGCGTTCATGAGGATCCAACTAGCTGCCCATGCGCATAGCATCAACTACTCTCAGCAATGCGCATGCGGTAATCTTCTATTATAGGAAATTCAATAACAAAAGAAATAGTACTGCCCGTAATGGGAGCGCGCTCGTATTGAAAGACCGGCAAATAAATATGAAAGCATGCGCAGATCATCCATGAGGCGGATGACGTAGATTGACGGCCTCCTAACAGACAGAATTTCAATAGGCTGCAAAGAAAGCGTGACCAGAGATGAAAAATAAAGAAAATTTATGCTTACCTGATAAATTTATTTCTTTTTTGACACAATGAGTCCATGGATCA
The DNA here is from genome assembly GCF_027579735.1 of Bombina bombina. Lineage (NCBI taxonomy): Eukaryota > Metazoa > Chordata > Amphibia > Anura > Bombinatoridae > Bombina > Bombina bombina. Next base: position 121,750 of record NC_069510.1, read on the forward strand.
TCTTAATTAGTAATGGGATATTCACCTCCTGGTCAGCAGGAGGTGGCAAAGAGCACCACAGCAGAGCTGTTAAATAGCTCCTCCCTTCCCTCTCCAGTCATTCGACCGAAGTTAAGGATAGAAAGGAAAAACCAAGGTGCAGAGGTGTCTGAAGTTTACAATAACCCACAACCTGTCTTACAAGAACAGGGCGGGCCGTGGACTCATAGCGTCAAAAAAGAAATAAATTTATCAGGTAAGCATACATTTTCTTTTCCTTTTTATGACACAATGAGTCCACGGATCATCTTAATTACCAATGGGATTCAATACCCAAGCTAGAGTACACAGATGATACGGGAGGGACAAGACAGGGAACCTAAACGTAAGGCACCACTGCTTGAAGAACCTTTCTCCCAAAGCGGCCTCAGCCGAGGCAAAAGTGTCAATTTTGTAAAACTTTTAAAAAAGTGTGGAGAGGACCAAGTTGCAGCCTTACAAATCTGTTCAAGTCCTTAGTCGCCTGCAGGTAAAATTTTAGAGCACGGACCACGTCCAAATTGTGCAGAGGACGTTCTTTCTGAGAAGAATTAGGACAAAAAGAAGGAACAACAATCTCCTGATTAATGTTCCGATCAGAAACAACCTTAGGAAGAATCCTAATTTAGTAGTAAAAACTACCTTATCTGAATGAAAAATAAGATAATAGGACTCATACCGCAATGCTGAGTGCTTTGACACTCTACGAGCAGAAGAAATAAAAAAAACCTTTCCAAGATAACTTAATATCTAAGGAATGTATAGGGTCAAACGGAGCCCCTTGAAGAACTCAGAACTAAATTCAGGCTCCATGGAGGAGTAACTGGTTTGAACACAGGCCTGATTCTGACTAAGGCTTGACAAAATGACTGTACATCTGCCAGATGTTTGTATAACAGAATAGATAAGGCAGACATTTGACCCTTAAGGGAACTCCATGAGTAGCCCTTGGATTCACACCAAGAGATATTTAAGCCATATCTTATGATAAAATTTTTCTAGTAACAGGCTTACGAGCCTGAATCATGGTCTCAATGACAGAGTCAGAAAAACCCCGCCTGGATAAAATTAAGCGTTTAATCTCAAAGCAGTCAGCTTCAGAGAAACCAGATTTGGGAGAAGGAAGGGCCCTTGAATCAGAAGGTCCTTCCTCAAGCAATGAGGATCACCAATGCCCTCTCCTGCTTGATTCGAGCAATGACCTGAGGAAGAAGAACAAATTGAGGAAAACAGCTTGCTAACACACATTCAAGGTGAAGATAGCTGCAGCTGGTTTCAAACTGCAAACCTTCCACTTGCTAGACAGCTAAGCTAACCATCAGGCTACTACAGCTGGCTGTGCTGGAGAACACTTCCGGATGGAGTTCCCACTCCCCCGGATAAAAGGTCTGCCTGCTCAGGAAATCCACCTCCCAGTTGTCCACCCCTGGGATGTGGATCGCCGATAGACAACAAGAGTGGGCTTCCGACCACTGGATTACTTTGGTTACCTCTGTCATCGCTAAGGAACTCCTCATTCCTCCCCGATGATTGATGTAAGCCACTGACGTTATGTTGTCTGACTGGAACCTGATAAACTGGACCGAGGATAACCGAGGCCAGGCCAGAAGAGCATTTAGATCTCTCACAGCTCCAGAATGTTTATAGGAAGAACAGACTCTAGCTGAATCCAAACCCCCTTAGCCCTTAGGGAGTCCCAGACTGCTCCCCACACTAGAAGGCCGGTGTCTGTTGTCACATCACCAAAGATAGTCTGCGAAAGCAGGTTCCCTGGGAGAGATGATCCAGAGACAACCACCTTTGAAGATAATCCCTTGTCTCCTGCTCCAGTAGTATTCGAGGAGACAAATCCGTATAATATCCGTTCTATTGCCTGAGCATGCTTAACTGCAGAGGTCTGAGGTGGAACCGAGCAACCGGGATGATGTCCATTGCCGTCACCATCAGCCCGATGACCTCCATGCACTGAGCCACTAATGGCCGAGGAGTGGACTGAAAGACTAGACAAGCATCGATAATCTTTGATATCCTGACTTCTGTCAGAAAAACCACCATTGATATGGAATCTATTATGGTTCCCAAGAAAGTTACCTTTGTGCTTGAGACTAAGGAACCCTTTTCCAAATGTAACTTCCACTCGAGAAACCGCAGGAAAGATAGCACTATATCCGTGAGGAATCTAGCTTGTTGTAAGGCTGGCGCTTGGACAAGGATGTTGTCCAGGTAGGGCGCCACAGTCGATAATCCTGAAGCAGGAACCTGCCCCTGGGGGGGGAAAGACTAACTCTAATTTGTATCCCTGGAACACAATGTACAACACCCAGGGATAATGATCACAACACCAAACCTGATTGAAAAAGGAGAACCTGCCCCCTTACGGGTCGGGTTCACGCCCCTCATTTTGTGTCAGCAGCAAGATTCTTAGACTGATTTCCCCTATTCTAAGTTAGATAGGGTCTCTGTGCTTGGTAGGAGGAATAGAAGAATTTCCCTAGGAATCTCGAGAGGAACGAAATTATCTCCTTATTTCCGTTTCACTATTCTGCATTAAAGGAGCCTACTCACTTAAAGGCCCTTCTCCTATTCCTGCGAGAGGGGTGTCTGTCCAATAGAAACAGACAACGCAACAAACCAGTACGTCGTCGCACTGAAAACAGTAGTCACACCAGCCGCAGGTTGACAATGTAGACCCTCTAACTACTAATCGTAGGGTCCTTCATCTGCATAGAGTCCTGAAGGAAATACTATCCTCCATGCTAAAAGACTCTAGACCAATGTGGAAATTCTCATTTCCGCTGGGTATCTCCTTCATTCTAAGTGTAGGAGAAAAAAAAAAAAAAAAAAAAAAAAAAAAAAAGGGAAACCCTATAGCCCTATCTGGTACAGGAATACTTCCACCATGAAGGGTACATCATATTAGAATAACCTACTGGTGTTGGAGCCATCTAGAGTAGCTAAAACCTCCTCAAGAAGCAAATGGAGGTATTCAAGCTAAAACAGAAGAAAAAACAAGCTCCTGATCAGATAAAGGTATTACCTCATCCGAGACTGAGAATTCCTTATCCGGTACTACCGAAATATCTTCGGAATAAACTACAACTGATTCAATCACACTGAGTGAATATGACCTCATGCGCATTTTTTCCAACCGCATGGGAAAAAACAGACAAATGTATTAAAAGCAGGGCAACTCCAGGTGGAATGCGAGAGGAAAACGCAGGGCACTGCATATGGGCTATACATTTTTTGGGACACCTTAGGAGAAATTTGTGTTATATTTTGACCATTGTCACTAGGCTCCTAAGCAGTATGCGCCTAGAAAAAGTAGGTTTAGAACAAGTCTATCCTTATCAATTAAAGATTTCTCAATAAATGAGAAATACACGTGGATTGGTAGAACCACATTGGAATCCAAGCCTAAAATAAGAGACCTCTAGCAGGGCATCTTGGACCATCTTGAATCATAAAGGATGAATTACACAAATAAACAGTTGGATTCTTTAACAAAAATTTACACAAAAAAAAAGTTAACATCTCTAAGTTTTAAAAAGTAACTTTATTTCTGAGTGCAGAGGTAATCTAAATTAGCATGCAAATATTGCAGAACTTATTAAAAACATTACTTCTTTGTTCACAGATATCACCATGACATTAAAAAAGCAATTTCTTGAGCAGCAACTCCAGATGGAATTTGCGAGGAGCCGCAGGGCACTGCATGTGTGTTATAAAATTTAATGTACACTTACTTAATCTGACCCACATATGGCAGAATAATTGAATGAAGACTTAACCTTTTTTAATAAAAATTAACATAGAACAAACGTTACTGTCTCTTTAAATGTTAGAGTAACTTCTCTATTTTTATGAGGTCAGAAATGACTGAATATGTACGAGAGGAATATAAGTACTGCTAAACTTTCTCTACACCTCAGCATGACCCAGCTGAGGCATCAGACAGCCTCTACACAAATTCTGAACTTGCTATAGCGCTGTCTTAAGCGCAAAGACTGAAACAAGAATTCCTCTGTTTCTTCCGATAACCGGAAGTGTTAGGAAGGAAGTGCTTTCTGCAAGGTGCACATTCTAATCTTAAATTCCTCCACTCCTTACGATAGTCAGAAGTGTTAGGAGGGAGGAGTGCAATACATTGGAGCCATTTACAAGCTCTGCCCCTTGTGGGCATTTCACAAGCCATCTACTGTTCGCCATTGTTTAAGTAAAGGCACCGGGAGCAAAAACATAATTTATGCTTACCTGATAAATTCCTTTCTTCTGTAGTGTGATCAGTCCACGGGTCATCATTACTTCTGGGATATTAACTGCTCCCCTACAGGAAGTGCAAGAGGATTCACCCAGCAGAGCTGCATATAGCTCCTCCCCTCTACGTCACTCCCAGTCATTCGACCAAGGACCAACGAGAAAGGAAAAGCCAAGGGTGAAGTGGTGACTGGAGTATAAATTAAAAAATATTTACCTGCCTTAAAAACAGGGCGGGCCGTGGACTGATCACACTACAGAAGAAAGGAATTTATCAGGTAAGCATAAATTATGTTTTCTTCTGTTAAGTGTGATCAGTCCACGGGTCATCATTACTTCTGGGATACCAATACCAAAGCAAAAGTACACGGATGACGGGAGGGATAGGCAGGCTCTTTATACAGAAGGAACCACTGCCTGAAGAACCTCTCTCCCAAAAATAGCCTCCGATGAAGCAAAGGTGTCAAATTTGTAAAATTTGGAAAAAGTATGAAGCGAAGACCAAGTTGCAGCCTTGCAAATCTGTTCAACAGAGGCCTCATTCTTGAAGGCCCAAGTGGAAGCCACAGCTCTAGTAGAATGAGCTGTAATTCTTTCAGGGGGCTGCTGTCCAGCAGTCTCATAAGCTAAACGAATTATGCTACGAAGCCAAAAAGAAAGAGAGGTAGCGGAAGCTTTTTGACCTCTCCTCTGCCCAGAGTAAATGACAAACAGAGAAGACGTTTGTCGGAATTCCTTAGTTGCCTGCAAGTAAAATTTTAGAGCCCGGACTACATCCAGGTTGTGCAGTAGATGTTCCTTCATTGAAGAAGGATTTGGGCATAAAGAAGGAACAACAATCTCTTGATTGATATTCCTGTTAGTAACTACCTTAGGTAAGAACCCAGGTTTAGTACGCAGGACTACCTTATCCGAATGAAAAATCAAATAAGGAGAATTACAATGTAAGGCTGATAATTCAGAGACTCTTCGAGCCGAGGAAATAGCCATTAAAAATAGAACTTTCCAAGATAACAACTTTATATCAATGGAATGAAGGGGTTCAAACGGAACGCCCTGTAAAACATTAAGAACAAGGTTTAAACTCCATGGTGGAGCAACCGTTTTAAACACAGGCTTAATCCTGGCCAAAGCCTGACAAAAAGCCTGGACGTCAGGGACTTCTGACAGACGTTTGTGTAACAGAATGGACAGAGCTGAGATCTGTCCCTTTAATGAACTAGCAGATAAACCCTTTTCTAAACCTTCTTGTAGAAAAGACAATATCCTAGGAATCCTAACCTTACTCCAAGAGTAACCTTTGGATTCACACCAATGTAGGTATTTACGCCATATCTTATGGTAAATCTTTCTGGTAACAGGTTCCCTAGCCTGTATTAAGGTATTAATAACTGACTCAGAAAACCCACGTCTTGATAAAATCAAGCGTTCAATTTCCAAGCAGTCAGCTTCAGAGAAGTTAGATTTTGATGTTTGAAGGGACCCTGTATCAGAAGGTCCTGTCTCAGAGGTAGAGACCAAGGAGGACAGGATGACATGTCCACCAGGTCTGCATACCAAGTCCTGCGTGGCCACGCAGGTGCTATTAGAATCACTGATGCTCTCTCTTGTTTGATTCTGGCTATCAATCGAGGAAGCAACGGGAAGGGTGGAAAAACGTAAGCCATCCTGAAGTCCCAAGGTGCTGTCAGAGCATCTATCAGGACTGCTCCTGGATCCCTGGATCTGGACCCGTAATGAGGAAGCTTGGCGTTCTGTCGAGACGCCATGAGATCTCTCTGGTTTGCCCCAACGTCGAAGTATTTGGGCAAAGACCTCCGGATGAAGTTCCCACTCCCCCGGATGAAAAGTCTGACGACTTAAGAAATCCGCCTCCCAGTTCTCCACTCCCGGGATGTGGATTGCTGACAGGTGGCAAGAGTGAGACTCTGCCCAGCGAATTATCTTTGATACTTCCATCATAGCTAGGGAGCTTCTTGTCCCTCCCTGATGGTTGATGTAAGCTACAGTCGTGATGTTGTCCGACTGAAACCTGATGAACCCCCGAGTTGTCAACTGGGGCCAAGCCAGGAGGGCATTGAGAACTGCTCTCAATTCCAGAATGTTTATTGGCAGGAGACTCTCCTCCTGACTCCATAGTCCCTGAGCCTTCAGGGAATTCCAGACGGCACCCCAACCTAGAAGGCTGGCGTCTGTTGTTACAATTGTCCAGTCTGGTCTGCTGAATGGCATCCCCCTGGACAGGTGTGGCCGAGAAAGCCACCATAGAAGAGAATTTCTGGTCTCTTGATCCAGATTCAGAGAAGGGGATAAGTCTGAGTAATCCCCATTCCACTGACCTAGCATGCACAGTTGCAGTGGTCTGAGGTGTAAGCGTGCAAAGGGTACTATGTCCATTGCCGCTACCATTAAGCCGATTACCTCCATACATTGAGCCACTGACGGGTGTTGAATGGAATGAAGAGTGCGGCAAGCACTTTGAAGTCTTGTTAGCCTGTCCTCTGTCAGGTAAATCTTCATTTCTACAGAATCTATAAGAGTCCCCAGGAAGGGAACTCTTGTGAGTGGAACGAGTGAACTTTTCTTTTCGTTCACCTTCCATCCATGTGACCTTAGAAATGCCAGCACTAACTCTGTATGAGATTTGGCAGTTTGAAAGCTTGAAGCTTGTATCAGAATGTCGTCTAGGTATGGAGCTACCGAGATTCCCCGCGGTCTTAGTACCGCCAGAAGAGCACCCAGAACCTTTGTGAAGATTCTTGGCGCTGTAGCCAATCCGAATGGAAGAGCCACAAACTGGTAATGCCTGTCTAGGAAGGCAAACCTTAGGTACCGGTAATGATCTTTGTGAATCGGTATGTGCAGGTAAGCATCTTTTAAATCTACAGAGGTCATGTACTGACCCTCTTGGATCATAGGTAAAATTGTCCGAATAGTCTCCATCTTGAACGATGGAACTCTTAGGAATTTGTTTAGGATCTTTAAGTCCAGGATTGGTCTGAAAGTTCCCTCTTTTTTGGGAACCACAAACAGATTTGAGTAAAACCCCTGTCCCTGTTCCGATCGTGGAACTGGATGGATTACTCCCATTAACAAGAGCTCTTGTACGCAGCGTAGAAAAGCCTCTTTCTTTGTCTGGATTGTTGACAATCTTGACAGATGAAATCTCTCTCTTGGAGGAGAGTATTTGAAGTCCAGAAGGTATCCCTGAGATATTATCTCTAGCGCCCAGGGATCCTGAACATCTCTTGCCCAAGCCTGGGCGAAGAGAGAAAGTCTGCTCCCCACTAGATCCGATCCCGGATCGGGGGCCCTCAATTCATGCTGTTTTGGGGGCAGCAGCAGGTTTCCTAGTCTGCTTGCCCTTGTTCCAGGACTGGTTAGGTTTCCAGCCTTGTCTGTAGCGAGCAACAGCTCCTTCCTGTTTTGGTGCAGAGGAAGTTGATGCTGCTCCTGCTTTGAAATTACGAAAGGAACGAAAATTAGACTGTCTAGTCTTGGCTTTGTCCTGAGGCAGGGCATGGCCTTTACCTCCTGTAATGTCAGCGATAATCTCTTTCAACCCGGGCCCGAATAAGGTCTGCCCTTTGAAAGGTATATTAAGCAATTTAGACTTAGAAGTAACATCAGCTGACCAGGATTTTAGCCACAGCGCCCTGCGTGCCTGAATGGCGAATCCTGAATTCTTCGCCGTAAGTTTAGTAAGATGTACTACGGCCTCCGAAATGAATGAATTAGCTAGTTTAAGGACTCTAAGCCTGTCCGTAATGTCGTCCAGAGTAGCTGAACCAATGTTCTCTTCCAGAGACTCAATCCAGAATGCCGCTGCAGCCGTGATCGGCGCAATGCATGCAAGGGGTTGCAATATAAAACCTTGTTGAACAAACATTTTCTTAAGGTAACCCTCTAACTTTTTATCCATTGGATCTGAAAAAGCACAGCTATCCTCCACCGGGATAGTGGTACGCTTAGCTAAAGTAGAAACTGCTCCCTCCACCTTAGGGACCGTTTGCCATAAATCCCTTGTGGTGGCGTCTATTGGAAACATTTTTCTAAATATCGGAGGGGGTGAGAACGGCACACCGGGTCTATCCCACTCCTTAGTAACAATTTCAGTAAGTCTCTTAGGTATAGGAAAAACCTCAGTACTCGTCGGTACCGCAAAATATTTATCCAACCTACACATTTTCTCTGGTATTGCAACTGTGTTACAATCATTCAGAGCCGCTAACACCTCCCCTAGTAATACACGGAGGTTTTCCAGTTTAAATTTAAAATTTGAAATATCTGAATCCAGTCTGTTTGGATCAGAACCGTCACCCACAGAATGAAGTTCTCCGTCCTCATGTTCTGCCACCTGTGACGCAGTGTCTGACATGGCCCTAATATTATCAGCGCACTCTGTTCTCACCCCAGAGTGATCACGCTTACCTCTTAGTTCTGGTAATTTAGCCAAAACTTCAGTCATAACAGTAGCCATATCCTGTAATGTGATTTGTAATGGCCGCCCAGCTGTACTCGGCGCTACAATATCACGCACCTCCCTCTGAGCGGGAGATGTAGGTACTGACACGTGAGGCGAGTTAGTCGGCATAACTCTCCCCTCGTTGTTTGGTGAAATTTGTTCAATTTGTACAGATTGATTTTTATTTAAAGTAGCATCAATACAGTTAGTACATAAATTTCTATTGGGCTCCACTTTGGCATTGCAACAAATGACACAGGTATCATCTTCTGAATCAGACATGTTTAACACACTAGCAAATAAACTTGCAACTTGGAAATACAATTCAAATAGAATAATATTAAAACGTACTGTGCCTTTAAGAAGCACAGAAGATCTATGACAGTTAAAAATTAATAAATTGAAACCGTTATAGCCTCAATCCTTGTAAACAACACAACTTTAGCAAAGGTTTAATCCCATTAGCAAAGATAACAATTTCTGAAAGCAGGAAACAAATTACAGAATAAACGTTTTTATCTCAGTCAAACTATAATTCTCACAGCTCTGCTGAGAGAAATTACCTCCCTCAAAATAAGTTTTGAAGACCCCTGAGCTCTGTAGAGATGAACCGGATCATGCAGGGAATACAATGAGTTGCTGACTGAAATATTTGATGCATAGTAAAAGCGCCCCTCCCCCACACACACACAGCAGTGAGGGAGAACAGAAACTGACAGAAAAAACAGATTTAAGCAACTGCCAAGTGGAAAAATAGTGCCCAAACATTTATTCACTCAGTACCTCAGTAAATGAAAACGATTTTACATTCCAGCAAAAACGTTAAACATAATCTCTAGTTATTAAACAGCTTTATGTCTTTCTTACAGTGTAATTCTAGTGAAGCACCATTCCCCAGAATACTGAAGTGTAAAGTATACATACATGACATTATATCGGTATGGCAGGATTTTCTCATCAATTCCATTGTCAGAAAATAAAAACTGCTACATACCTCTATGCAGATTCATCTGCCCGCTGTCCCCTGATCTGAAGTTTACCTCACTCCTCAGATGGCCGAGAACAGCAATATGATCTTAACTACTCCGGCTAAAATCATAGCAAAACTCTGGTAGATTCTTCCTCAAACTCTGCCAGAGAGGTAATAACACACTCCGGTGCTATTTTAAAATAACAAACTTTTGATTGAAGATATAAAACTAAGTATAATCACCATAGTCCTCTCACACGACCTATCTAGTTGCTGGGTGCAAGAGAATGACTGGGAGTGACGTAGAGGGGAGGAGCTATATGCAGCTCTGCTGGGTGAATCCTCTTGCACTTCCTGTAGGGGAGCAGTTAATATCCCAGAAGTAATGATGACCCGTGGACTGATCACACTTAACAGAAGAAAGGATAGATTTTACAGCTTCAAATTAAAAGCTGCTTAGTCCGCTGTTATCACGGAAACACCTCTCACACTGTGACCAACCGCTTATACGCAATATGTAATCTCCCGGTCGCCATTGTCTAAGTATAGCCACCGGGAGCAAGAGAACAGACTGAACATCTTCAGTTTAAACAGCTATTCAGTCCGATAGCTCTACATGACAGAGAAAGCCCCTTAGAGCACGCACTCTGTCACACTCAATGTAAAAACTCAATATAAAATCTCACGGTCGGCTTTATTACTAGATGAGACCGCCAGGAGATGAGACACATGTCAACCCCTGTGCCTGCGTCCTAGCTGCCATAATGTCCCCTAATAGACTAGGAGAATCCGAGTCCAAGGTCAATGAGGTCTGGATAAAATAATAAAGTGCCCAAACTTTTTTCTGAGATCCTCTACTCCCAGAAATAAAGTCAGCACTTACCTTATCTTCTGCCTGGCAGCAAGGCAGTTCCCAGGTTTAAGAGGTCCTCTCCCTCCCATGGACCTGTAAATAAACGAAAATCCTGAGTAAAATCCCTTGGTAAGGGCAGCATTAGAATATGGGAGGCGCAGTGAGAATTATGTCCCACAAGTTCCCATTGCTCTAAAACCACCAATGCTCTACTGAAGAGACTGATATGGACAATGGCTACACCCTAGGACAAAGCAGCACAATCTTGCACTACTTTAAAAATAATAAATTCTTGATTGAAGAATCTCTACTAACACCTCACTTTGCCACTTCCTATCACTAACGTAGGCAAAGAGAATGACTGGGGTGGGAGGCAAGGGAGGAGCTATTTAACAGCTCTGCTGTGATGCTCTTTGCCGCCTCCTGCTGACCAGGAGGTGAATATCCCATTAGTAATTAAGATGATCCGTGGACTCCTGTCATAAAAAAGATAAACAAATTTACGGGTTGAATTCAGCAACCAAAAAAATGTGAGTATAAAAATGGAAAAAAGTGAGTTTACAATTAGAATTTTAAAAACTGATGAATGAAAATCATATTCATTTAGGGGAACAACTGATATTAGATTGTGAGATAGAGTTAACTTTACCTTCACTTTAACTTGAAATTCATCCAGTTAGTAAGGTTAAGACTGGTGAGTCGCCAAGTTGATCAACTTTTATATAGTGTTGCTAAAAGTAGTAACAGAACAATAATATATTTATCTGTATGTTTACTACATGATAGCTTTTTTTATATTACTTAAAATAGTCCTTGGTGTTGCTAAATAAGTATAAATGTTGTTAATAGTTTACAGACCAATGGATGTGATAATGACCTGTACAGATACTACAACTTTATTTCAAGAGGGAATGAATGATAATAAAGTATGAAAGAAGAGAATCTTACTTGTAGAATAGGAAACGCTAAAATCCTTTCCAAGATGACAGGGATTGTTGTGTTATCGAATGATTGAACAAATCTGGTTTCAAACAGTTGCAGCCAGGCAAAGGTGAATTCTGCTGGAAGAGATCCGATGATGAACTCAGGAATAAGTGATGCCCTGTGTCAAAGACCTGATGTGGCGTAGCCCAACAATTCTCTGTATCAAAGTCAGCATGGGGAAGATGAAACGCTTCCTGTCTGTGGAGGTGAGTTCAAAGAGGCAGCCTGAATGCGGGAACCAGCGGATCACAGAAGTGGAGAACAAACTCCGGAGCAGAATCATTCCGTCAATGGCAGGACAGAGTAAGGAAAGCCAGGCGGCCCAAAGATGGTAACACGTTGTAGCGAAACTAGTGTAGCATGATTCCAGGAGAGGGGCTGAAGCGCTGAAACCTTCACAAGGGTACAAGCACTGTGTAGAAAGGAAATACTTGCACGCTTCAAGCGAGGTCTATGGCCTATATTTAACAACGTCTGGCGGACCTGATCCGACAGTGCGGATCAGGTCCGCCAGACCTCGCTGAATATGGAGAGCAATACGCTCTCCGTATTCAGCATTGCACCAATCAACCCGATCGGGTTGAATTGCGGTGATGTCTGTCCGCCTGCTCAGAGCAGGCGGACAGGGTTATGGAGCAGCGGTCTTTCGACCTCTGCTTCATAACTGGTGTTTCTGGCGAGTCTGAAGGCTCGCCAGAAACACGGGCCCACAGGCTCCCTACGGAGCTTGTTAAATGGGCCCCTTAGAGTGAAAGAGCTCTTTATACAGGTAGAAGGTATGTTGGGAGATTAGAATTAAAAAAAAGGTATAGGTAGAATATTAAAGTTATGACAATGGTTGACATACACTGACCTTCCTACACTAGAGCAAAAATTGTGCATTGTCTTGTTTAGAGATGTTCGATATTATATGGGATGAGGTTAGTTGTGGGAAATAAAAACAGGTTTGAGTAGAAACCCTGACCCTGCTCATCCAAAGGCCCAGAGCAATATCTCCCTTTCTGTCTAGATCTGCAATGCAAAAATGTACTACTTTTACTTTGACCAGCTCGAGATATACAGGAACAAAAAAAAAATTTTTTTTAAATATTCCCTCCCTACCCAGTCATTCGACCGAAGTAAAGGAGAGAAAAGCAGTAACCAACAACCTGTCTTTCAAAACAGGTGGGCCATGGACTCGTGATAAAAAAGAAATAAATGTATCAAGTAAGCATAAATGTTCTTTTCTTTTTAATGACACAAGGAGTCCACGGATCATCTTAATTACTAATGGGAATCAATACCCAAGCTAGAGTACACAGATGATACGGGAGGGACAAGACAGGGAACCTAAATGGAAGGCACCACTGCTTGAAGAACCTTTGTCCCAAAAAGTGGCCTTAGCCAAAGCAAAAGTGTCAAATTTGTAGCTTTTGAAAAAGTGTGAAGAGAGGACCAAGTTGCAGCCTTGCAAATCTGATTCACAGAAGCTTCATTTTTGAGTGCCCATGAGGAAGCAGCAGCCCTCGTGGAATGAGCCGTAACTCTCTAAGGAGGTTGCTGTCCAGCAGTCTCAAATGCAAAACGTATGATACTCTTCAGCCAAAAAGAAAATAAGTAGCCTTCTGTGCATTACGTTTTCCTGAGAAAACTGGAAACAATACAGAAGACTGACGAAAATCCGTAACCGCCTGCAAGTAAAAAACTTTAAAGCACAAACCACGTCCAAATTGTGCAGAAGCCGTTCCTTCTGAGAAGTAGGATTAGGACACAAAGAAGGAACAACAATCCCCTGATTAATGTACCGATCAGAAACTACTTTAGGAAGAAATCCTAACTTAGTACTTAAAACTACCTTGTCAGAATGAAAAATAAGGCAAGGGGACTCATACTGCAATGCCGAAAGCTCTGACCCTCTGCGCGCAGAAGAAATAGCAACAAAAAATAAAACTTTCCAAGATAACAATGTAATATCTAAGGAATGCATAGGCTCAAACGGAGCTCCTTGAAGAACTAAATTCAGACTCCATGGAGGAGTAACTGGTTTGAAAACAGGCCTGATCCTGACCAAGGCCTAACAAAATGATTGTACATCTGGAACATCTGCCAGACGTTTGTGTAACAAAATAGATAAGACAGAGATTTGACCCTTTAGGGAACTTGTTGATAATCCTTTCTCCAAACCCTCTTGGAGAAAAGACAAAATTCTAGGAATCCTAACTCTACTCCATGAGTAACCCTTGGATTCACCCCAGTAGAGATAGTTACGCCATATCTTATGGTAAATTTTTCTAGCTACAGGCTTAAGAGCCTGAATCATGGTCTCTATGACAGTCAGAAAAACCCCGCTTGGATAAAATTTAAGCGTTCAATCTCCAAGCAGTCAGCTTCAGAGAAACTAGATTTGGGTGAAGGAAGGACCCCTGTATCAGAAGGTCCTTCCTCAAATGAAGTATCCAAGGTGGCAAAGATGACATGTCCACAAGATCTGCATACCAAATCCTGCGAGAACAAGCCAGTGCAATGAGGATCACCGAAGCCCTCTCCTGCTTAAATCGAGCAATGACCCAAGGAGGAAAAGCAAACGGAGGAATAGGTATGCTAGACTGAAGGTCCAAGGTACCGCCAGAGCGTCTATCAGTACCGCCTGAGGGTCCCTGAACCTCGACCCATACCTCGGAAGCTTGGCATTCTGCCGAGATGCCACAAGATCCAATTCCAGCTGACCCCATTTGAGAATCAGGCTGGAAAACACTTCCGGATGGAGATCCCACTCCCTCGGATGAAAGGTCTGCCTGCTCCAGAAAACTGCCTCCCAGTTGTCCATCCCTGGGATGTGGATCGCTGACAGACCGCAAGAATGGGCTTCCGCCCACTGAAATATTTTGGTTACCTCCGTCATCACTAAGGAACTCCTTGTTCCTCTCTGATGATTTATGTAAGCCACTGAATTTATGTTGTCTGACTTGAACCTGAAAAACTGGACCGAGGCTAACTGGGCCAGGCCAGAAGAGCATTAAAAAAAAAAAAAAAAAAAAAAAATCGCTCTCCGATCCAGAATGTTTACAGGTAGAACAGACTCTGCATGAGTCCAAACTCCCTGAGCCTTTAGGGCCCCCAGACAGCTCCCCCCATCCTAGAAGGCTGGCGACTGTTGTCACAATCACCCAAGATGGTCTGCAAAAGCAGGTCCCCTGGAAGAGATGATCCAGAGACAACCACCATTGAAGAGAATCCCTTGTCTCTTGCTCCAGAAGTATTCAAGGAGACAAATCCGCATAATCTCTGGTCCATTACCTGAGCATGATTAACTGCAGAGGTCTGAGATGGAACCGAGCAAACGGGATGATTTGCCACTAGCATCAGCCCGATTACTGATGGCCGAGGAGTGGACAAGTATATAAAATCTTGATTTTCTGACTTCCTTGATTTCCTTTATAGGGAATCTATTATGGTTCCCAAGAAGTTTATCCTTGTCCATGGGACTAAGGAACTCCTTACCAAATATACCTTCCATCCTTGATATCACAGGAAGGATAACAACATTTCCGTGTGGGATTTTGCATGAAAAGATGGCGCCTGGACTAGGCTGTCTTCCAGAAAGGGCGCCCCAGCAATACCCTGTAACCGAAGCACCGCCAACAACAAACCCAGACTCCTTTTAGAAAATTCTGGGTGCTGTGGCAAAACCGAAGGGCAAAGCCACAAATTGGAGTGTTTGTCTAGAAAGGCAAACCTCAGAAACCAGTAACAGTCCCAGTGAATGTTAACATGCAGTACGCGTCCTTTAAATCCGCCGTTGTCATAAAATGACCTACTTGGACCAAAAGGAGAATGGAACGAATAGATTCCATCTAGAAGGACGGTACTCTTTAGGAATTTGATTAGACTCTTAAAAACTAAAATAGGACTGAAGGTTCCCTCTTCTTTGGGAACCGCAACCAGATTAGAATAAAATCCCAGACCCCGTTCCTGAATCGGAACAGGAACCATCACTCCCAGTTCTGAGAGGTCTCCTACACAGTGTAAGGATACCTTACCTCCTATCTGGCTCCAGATAATCTTGAAAGCCAAAAACTCCCTCCTGCTCAGACGAAGAAGTAGGATTCCCTTGAAATCACGAAAGGAACGAAAAAGTAATCCTAACCATAATGCGAGCCAATATGGTAAGCCTGAAATCTTAGCTCTCCACTGAATACTTGAAGGGAAGCATCTGTAAGAAAGGAGGAGATGACCGACTTAAGGGCCTTTATCTTATCCTGGGTTTCCTCGAGGGGAGTATCTGTCCGAATGAATCCTGACAACGTATGAACCAGTATGCTGCCGCATAAGTGACAGTAGCAATACAAACTATAGGTTGACATTTTTGAGCAACACCTCTTATCCTTAGGATCCTTAAAAGGAACAGCTATCCTCTATGGGAATAGTAGGTCTCCTGGTTAGCGTGAAAATTGTCCCTTCCACCTTGGGTACCGTCTGATGAGACGCCTTGAAAGAGTCCGCTATGGGTAAACATCTCTTCCAAATATAGGAAATGGAGATAAAAGGAGGAGATACCCGTTCTCTCCCATTCCTTAGCAATGATCTTGTAAACACGATCTGGTATATCATAAGATTAACAACCACCATGTTGACGTTGTCGTCCCGAATAGCTAAAAACCTCCTTAAGTAACAGACGGAGGTGTACTAGCTTAAACTTGAAAGATACTACTTCAGTATCAGCAGGAGGAATTATACTGTGAGAAACTGAGATTTTATCCTTAGATGCTACCGAAGTATCCTCTTCCTCAGGCCTGGGAGGGGACTCCTGAGATAGCAACAACCGTGACAGAAACCTCGCTCACTGAAGGTTTATTTTTCCTCTTGCGCTCTCCCTGCAGCATGGGAAAAGCCGACAACGCACTTGAGACCGTCTAGTACAAAAGGGAAGCGATGTCTTGCAAGGTAACTCCAGGAGAAGCCGTGGAGGGAGCGCAGGGCACTGGTTGAATCGACGCTAGGTTTTTAGGACACTTGACGAGAAGGCTGCTGAATATATAGAACATTGTCATAATGCATCTTGAACAGCACCTGAGACAATGTTGGCTCTGAAAAAGAGGTTTATCTCTGAACTGTAAAATCCTCTCCATACACGAGGAACAGAAAAGTTTATTATCACAGCATAAAGTATATGTAACATCTTTATTCACATTTTGATCAAATAGAAATTGAATATCCTAACTAGAGTTACTGTGACTTTAAATGTTAAGAGTAACGTCCTAACTCTGCTTTACATCCATTTCATTAACATTGGATATGTTAATTAACATGTTGAAGGGCCTTCTAGACCGTCTGTATTCATAAATTGATCAAAACAATGTTTATGTTACTATGTCATTAAAAGATAAAAAACTGCTTTATTTTTGCAAAAAAATAAGTCTAACGTGTAATGTATTCACAAATTGATCTTCAAACAATCCCTAGACCTCAGCTAAGCCTGCTGAGGTGTCTGCTTGCCCCCGGATGGGAGACCCGGACTCCTTACTAAAGGTTTTAAAAACAGAATGTGAAGCCTCTCTGCTGCGCGACAACGCAGCAGAGGAGACCCACCATCGCATCGGATAAGGGCTATGAAAAAAAGCGCGCAAGAATGCCGCGTATCTTAGCATTGTGGGCATAGCAAGATAAAATTCCCAGGCGGCTAAAACTTTTGTAAAGAAAGAGCTGTTGGAAGAATAATCCCCATCATGGCGGTTTGAAGCGCTAAACCTCCGTCGGGAGTAGGAATTGCACCAAACATGCATAATCTAAGGCTAGAAGAAGGCCGCTGAGTTGCAGTGCAACAAGTCTAACCTCCCGGTCGGCTGCCTGAATTACAATAAGCCGTTGGGAGTTGTTAACATACACCAAGCATAAATATGGGAGTTGTTATCATACCCCAAACAAATATAAGAGCCTCTTCCACATCCCCAGTGCCTGCAGTAACTGCCCTAAGACTTATCCCTCCTAGGGATAATGTCCTCTTGTGTCCATGTATGTAATAAAATGCCAATTTTTCTGTGTACATACCCCAGAAAATAAAAACTTAGCACTTACCTTAGAAATCTGCCCCAACAGAAAGGCAGCTCACCCGGCTTGCAAGGTCCTCTCCCTCACATTGGCCTGTGGAAACAAAAAGTACTAAGTATTTCTCCCTCAGACTTTCACAAACAGGGCAGCATACAATCTATGAGAGGCGCGGTGAGAATTATGTCCCACAAGTTCCCATTGCTCTAAAGCCACCACTGCTCTACTGAAGAGACTGATATGGACTACGGCTACAACCTAGGACAAGCAGCACAATCTTGCACTACTTTAAAAAATAAACTCTTGATTGAAGAATCTTTTCTAACACCTAATTTACCACCTCCTTGCACTTAACGTAAGCAAAGAGAATGACTGGTTGGGAGGGAAGGGATGGGATATTTAACAGCGTTGCTGTGGTGCTCTTTGCCGCCTCCTGCAGGGCAGGAGTGGTATTCCAATTAGTAATTAAGATGATCCGTGGACTCATCGTGTCATTAAAAAGAAAATTATATCTTGGAGAGACCCGGAAAGTAAACTAATTCTACATCCTGCAGATACAATCTTTAAGAACCAGGGATCATAAATTAAAGCTTCCCCACACATTCTCAGATAGCTACAATCTTAGAAATAGAATCTTGAAAGGGATATTTTTAAAAGTAGAAAACCTAAAAAAAAAAAAAAAAAAAAAAAAAAAATTGATCTAGGCCTATTTTAGTGTATTTGATGCTACTATTTAGCCCTAGATACGAATATATATATATATATATATATATATATATATATATATATATATATATATATATATACATACATATATACACATACATACACACACACACAATTTAAAAAAAAAAAAGATAACTTTTTCACAAACTTTGGGTTTCTAGCTGAAAAACAACTGCAGACATATGACAAATGGTTGTAAAAGCATCTCTGGGATACTCTTTGTTCAGAAAAAGCAGACAAGCATGGCTTTGCCAATGCTTTTTGGCAATTATAATGCCGCTAGATGCAGCTGTGCACCTTACTTGAAATTCCTGGCAGTTAATGGCTTAAAGGGATACTAAATTAAAGTACAGGGGAAAACCAAATAACCCTAGGCTGATAATCAAACTTAAGAACTATGAAAGTTCCATTGCGAAACAAGGTGTCAGCAAAGCTATGACGTCTGTCATAGGAAAAAGTCTATGCAGTGATATTACTCAAAGGTCCCGTGGTGTCTGCTAGCCCTCCGCCTTCTAACCCATACCTTAAACTAACACGGGCAGTCTCTCTGCCTCTCCAAATGTCAGCGGATCCTTCGGCTATGACGGTGCGTCCGTGCAGACCTCTTCTGTGATGCTCCGTGTCTGTCCCAGGTGTGGCCGACGGGCCAATCAGCTGCTGATCACCTGATCCAACTCTCACTGCATGCTGGGTGATAGACGAACCGGCTGGAAAGATGCCAGTAACAAAAACAGTCAAAGAAGTTTGTCAAAAGTAAAATCCAAATTTTATTGCAACGTAATTAAAACAGGGGTAGTGCAACCCTCAGTAACAAACACAAATGTGGCGTAGCACTAGGTGGATTACGCGTTTCGGCTTACACAGCCTTAGTCATAGCCTGAGGCTATGTATGCAGCTAGAGCATGCAATTTTAAGCAACTTTCTATTTTACTCCCATTATCAATTTTTATATTTCTGCTTTTTCAAATAAAGATAAGAGAACAAAGTAAAATTGATAATAGGAATAAATTAGAAAGATTTTTAAAATTGCATTCTCTATCTGAATCATTTAAGGAAAAAAATTAGGTTTAGTATCCATTTAATCAGTTCACTTGTAAAGTTATTTTTTTTTATGCAGAGTAGAGATTATCCTCCCGACACCTCCCATTCCCTGATTCCTACCTGTTCCCTCCCAAACCGCTCTCTTCCCTCCCTCACCCCCTACTGGTCACCAACAACTTAGGTACTGGCAGACAGTCTGCCAATGTGAAGGGCTTTTTAATTATTTTTTGCAGTGTAGTGATCCCTCCTCAACCATCCCACCTTCCTGATCCCCAAACAGCTCTTTAAACCTCCTCCCCCCCCGTCCACTACTGGCAGCTATCTTGGGTACTGGCAGCTGTTTATATGCCCCTAACTCCTGCCTTTTTGCTGTGTGTATGTTCCCATACCTCCCTCTCCATTTTAAGATTTTTCTCCAACATAGGGCCCCTCTCACTCCTTCCCCCCTCCACCACTATGCCACCATCCGCCTCCCACCAGCACCAACGGAGTTCTCTACAGACAGTGACAGACTGTGTCACTGTTTGTAACAATCTGTCAATCTTCCTTCATATGTTAACGGAGCACAGATTGTCTCATTACTATGTGAAGGAAGATGCTGGAAGCGAAGAAACAGCAATTCTCAGTTGTCACATGAGAACTGAGACTGCTTGGGCTTCCAGCAGTATGGACATAGATCTATGTTATGTGGTACGATGGGCTATGTACTGTGACATTTATATACAGTATCTCACAAAAGTGAGTACACCCGTCACATTTTTGTAAATATTTTATTATATCTTTTCATGTGACAACACTGAAGAAATGACACTTTGCTATAATGTAAAGTGAGTGTACAGCCTGTATAATAGTGTAAATTTGCTGTCTCCTCAACATAACTCAACACACAGCCATTAATGTCTAAACTGTTGGCAACAAAAGTGAGTACACCATTAAGTGGAAATGTCCAAATTAGCCATTTTCCCTCCCCAATGTCAAGTGACTCGTTAGTGTTACAAGGTCTCAGGTGTGAATGGGGAGCAATTGTGTTAAATTTGGTGTTAATGCTCACACTCGCTCATACTGGTCACTGGAAATTCAACATGGCACCTCATTGTAAAGAACTCTGAGGATCTGAAAAAAAAAAAATTGTTGCTCTACATAAAGATGGCCTAGACTATAAGAAGTTTGCCAAGACCCTGAAACTGAGCTGCAGCACGGTGGGCAAGACCATGCAGCGGTTTCCCAGGACAGGTTCCACCATGGTCGACCAAAGAAGTTGAGTGCACATGCTCAGCGTCATATCCAGAGGTTGTCTTTGGGAAATAGACGTATGAGTGCTGCCAGCATTGCTGCAGAGGTTGAAGGGGTGGGGGGTCAGCCTGTCAGTGCTCAGACCATTTGTTGCATACTGTATCAAATTGGTCTGCATGGCTGTCATCCCAGAAGGAAGCCTCTTCTAAAAGATGATGCACAAGAAAGCCTGCAGTTTGCTGAAGACAAGCAGACTAAGGACATGGATTACTGGAACCATGTCCTGTGGTCCGATGAGACCAAGATAAACTTATTTGGTTCAGATGGTGTCAAGCGTGTGTGGCAGCAACCAGGTGAGGAGTACAAAGACAAGTGTGTCATGCCTACAGTCAAGCATGGTGGTGGGAGTGTCATGGTCTGGACCTGCAAGAGTGCTGCCGGCACATGGGAGCTACAGTTCATTGAGGGAACCATGAATGCCAACATGTACTGTGACATACTGAAGCAGAGCATGATCCCTCCTCCCTTTGGAGCCTGGGGCACAGGGCAGTATTCCAACATAACAACCCCAAACACCTCCAAGACGACCACTGCCTTGCTAAAGGCATGTTTCCAGACATAAATCCTATTGAGCATTTGTGAGGCATCCTCAAACGGAAGGTGGGGGAGCGCAAGGTCCAGTGGCAACATGTAAAGCTCTGGTGAACTCCATGCCCAAGAGGGTTAAGTCAGTGCTGGAAAATAATGGTGGCCACACAAAATATTGACACTTTGGGTCCAATTTAGACATTTCCACTTAGGGGTGTACTCACTTTTGTTGCCAACGGTTAAGTCATTAATGGCGGTGTGTTGAGTTATTTTGAGGAGACAGCAAATGTACACTATTATACAGGCTGTACACTCACTACTTTACATTGTAGTAAAGTGTAATTTTTTCAGTGTTGTCACATAAAAAGATATAATAAAATATTTACAAAAATGTGAGGGGTGTACTCACTTGTGTGAGATACTGTATGTCCATATGGCAGAAGAGGTTAATTGGCTACATACTGGGGTCTTGGACCGAGTTGTTTGCAGGGCAATATTTGTATCTGATTAACCTAAAATATAATAGATCAAATACTCAGCTTGTGCAGTGATCAGGAAGCTAGCACTGTATCTCTCTGGCTACTGGAAACATAAATTAATGCCAAGTTAAATTAAAATTACATGTATAAAAGAAAATGCAAGACTTTTATTTCAGAAGTCAATTTAGACAAGTTATGTGCAGCCAGTATTAGTTAAACAGTCCCCTATGTAATTACAGAGTTCCCCAAGGCTATTTCATCATTTAAACCAATGACAGGGTTTAAATTCTGTCTTTAGGAGAAAAAAAAAAGGAAACATATAAACATGGATTTTGACGGCTTAGCAAGTCTGCCCAATATATCCTAAAAGTATAAATGTATCTAGTACGTAGGATATCCTTATGCTTAATCCACATTGTGGAAGTTTATTGCATGAATCAATCACCCTTTCTGTAAAGAAGATTCTGCAAATTACTCCTGAATATACTACCCTTAAAGGGACACTGAACACAATTTTTTCTTTCAGGATTCAGATAGAGCATGCAATTTTAAGCAAATTTCTAATTTACTCCTATTAGCAATTTTTCTTTGTTCACTTGCTATCTTTATTTGAAAATCATGAATGTAAATCTTAGCAGCCAGCCCATTTTAGGTTCAGTACCATGAATAGCGCTTGCTTATTGGAGGCTGACATTTACCCACCAATAAGCATGCATAGCCTAGGTTCTTAGCCAAAAATGGACCGTCTCCTATGCATCAGATTCCTGCTTTTTAAATAAAGATAGCAAGAAAACGAAAAAAAATTGATAATAGAAGTAAATTAGAAAGTTGCATACTATCTGAATCATTAAGGAAAAGAAATTGCGTTTAGTGTCCCTTTAAGCTTGAGATCATGTTCTTGAATGTTTCTTTTTTGAAAAATACTCACTTAGGTCATTTAGCCTTTCCTGTTAGATCATGTACAATTAAGTAGCCCTCTTTTGCACAGATTCCAGTTTGTTTATATCCTTCTGGAGCTATGGCCTCCAGAACTCACACAATACTCAAAATAAGGCCTAACGAGTGATCTGTAAAGTGACATAAGAGTCGTATTATTTCTGCTGCAAAAACCTTTACCAATACAACCAAGCATTCTACTGGCCTTACTCGCTGCAATACTACATTGTTTACTATGAATTAACAATTAAAGAGAATTGAGAAAAGTGTTTGAATGTATTCTAGTAAAGAAAATAAGACAAATAATCCTGCTTTGTGAGCACAGGAAATGCCTCAGACTCATGTCTGATGCACAGTACAACAAAATTGTACAGAGCTATACAAATAAATGATAATACACTGTTGCAGCTGTACTGTGAAGCATGTGCATTAGGGAAAGAGGATTTTACAGAGACCTGCTAGCTACTCACCTGGCTGGGGATGTGATCTGCTGGCTACATCTAGCTGTAATATTGGTGATAATCTGTCTCTATGTGCCATCTACCTGTCCTATATCTCTCTGCATCAGCTCCTGACATTCCTTATGGCACCTTGTTAATACAGATAACAGCATCAATGACCCATATGTGCATCTACACCTGCCCCCTTGTAATAAACACCTACCTGTCTTTATAAGGTCTGTCACTCTTCTGATCCAACCCTGGTTGTAATACAGCTATTGCTAATAATAATAATTTTATTAGTGAACATATTAAGTGAGTTAAGTGTATTAGGGAAAGCAAACACTTAAACAGATGGAAATATGAATTATTAGAAACAGAGATTATACTGAAACACCTGTAAAAAGCAATAAAGTTATACATTTTATTTTATACACACTGAAGAGGATTGCAGGGTAGTGTTATTGCAGCAGAACATGTTACATAACCCTGCTCACATGGTGTGTGTGTATATAGAACATACCTGAAATAGATGACTGATAAAGCCCTTTATGTCAAATCATATCAATAAAACACAAGAGTACTGAATGTATCTAAAGTTTTGTAAAGAAATCTGTATTGTTCTGCATAGAACTCTTTAACCATTCAAACCACATCGCCACATATATAAACTGGTAATTTTGCTAAATATGAACACTCTAATAAACCAGCAAAGTTCCATTAACGCATTTATATCATGTTAACATATAACCATCATAATAACAAATGTATGGCTCACAAAATCTGACAGAATTGCATTGACTCCTTCATTACTGTAGATAATGTAGTATTGTGTGATGCACACAAACGGCTGCACATATTAATAACATTTCATAGCCCCATAACTTGCAAAAATACATTTGTTATAAAGCAGCTGCATATAACCTGTACAGCTACGTATATACTATTAATAAACAGTGCCATAGTGTTATCTGGCTTCTCCACAAAACCATAACACGGTAGCCTTATTGCATCCTGTATAAAGAGCATGAAACAGACATGAATTAGCAGCCGTTGTTGATAGGGTAAATGCCACATACCTATAGGTAATGTATAATATTTAACACTCATAACCATATAGTAACTTGCATGTAGGGCCAGAAAACAGACATTTTATAGTTAATTTATGAGAATTTTTTTTGCTATGTAAAAACACATCTACCCATATTAAGAATATTTTATTACATTATAACTTGCAAACATACATTTTAGAAATAGCAATAGATCCATAATGAAGCAGCAAATAACTAGTACAATTGTGAATTAATAAGGTGAGATAGTGTTATCTGCAGATTATTATATTATGAATGCCCCTTATAAACCATGACATTCTTTATAGACATAACCTTATTTTATCCTGTAAATGGAGTAAGAATTTCATGTAAATAACCATATAAAAAATTAACACATTAATAGCATTTGACTTAAGCATAATGTGCAAAATTAGATTCACACTGCAGCTGCAAATAAACCAGTACAGAGGTGCATTTATAATAAATAGTGTTATCTGCAGATCTGTGCATGACAGCTGGCACAAAACATTGCAACAATGCATGGTTGATACAGTGACCATACTGTATCCTGTATATGGACAAGAGACTGACATTAAATAAATAAGCTTATCACACATAACCATATTGTAACCTGCATGTATGGACAGAAAACCTACATTTTATTGTTAATTTATGATAATTTTTTACATGTAAAAACTCTACCCATATTAATAATGTTTTATTACAGTATAACTTGCAAATATACATTTTAGATAAAGCAATAGATCCACAATGAAGCAGCAAATAAACAGTACAATTGTGAATTAATAAGGTGAGATAAATAGTGTTATCTGCAGATTTCTTTGCCCTTTGTTGAAAAATAGACTTTTTTAATGCCCCTTATAAAGAATAACATGCTTTCTTGACACACCCTTTTGTATCCTGTAAATGGAGTAAGAATTTCATGTAAATAACCATATAATAATTGACACATTAATAGCATTTGACTTGAGCATAATGTGCAGAATTAGATTCACACTGCAGCTGCAAATAAACCAGTACAGATGTGCATTTATAATAAATAGTGTTATCTGCAGATCTATGCATGACAGCTGGCACAAAACATTGTAACAATGCACCTAATAATCCAATGCATGATTTATACACAGTGACCATACTGTAACCTGTATATGGGCCTGACATGATATAAAAAAGTTTAGCAGCTGTGTAACTGACACAAGCAGTAGTGACACTAACAAGTGTTAATATACAGATCATCCTAAACATACAGTATAACCATATTAATAATAACCTACTTATGGTGCTGGCACATCTGCAGAAACCCAGACCACATGTATAAACCTTATAACTTTTAGCACATTTTGATTTAGAAATACATCACAAAATAAACTTTCAGATACACATGTAGTTATATAAATCCCCAGAACACAGCTGTGAATAACCTGTGTATTTGTATTGAATGGGTAATAGTGTTGTATGCAGATTTCTGAATAAAACCAGTGTAATATGGCACCTTACAATAGCATGCCACAAGCTATTACTAAAATAAAAATTTTATACACAGAGCAAGGCTGATAGGCAGCTGACACACGTAATGCAGTGATCCTCATGTAACAAGAATAACCAGGCAAATCGGTTAAACATAACAGGTTAAAAAACATAACCATATTAGCTGCACATTATTGTGCAAAGCAACTGGTAGAAATAAACAGCTTGTGTATTAACCATATAAGTCACATACTGTGTGATAGTTAACTCCCCATAAAGGTAACATTATATCACAGCTCGCTAAAAGAAAAGCGCAAGACAGCTGCACATAACTGCACTTGTACATTAATAATGACAGTTGTGATAAATTGTGTTCTCTGCAGATATAGGTAACATTATTTAACTGCACTTATACATTAATAATTACAGTTGTGATAAATTGTATTATATGCAGATATAGCTAACATTTCACAGCTCGCTAATAGAAAAGCACAATGTAGCTGCACTTATACATTAATACAGGTAAAAATTCCCAAATCCAGACTTTATTAATGTTTAAAAAATAAAAATGCAAATCAGTTTTCATTGCATCTTTAGTTTGTTTTTTGTGTAAAATGCAAACAATGGTCTATACTTATTTAAAACAAAAACTATTACCTTACTTATTACAGTACTGTACTCTCATTCTGATGGTACTATATAGTATTAAACATGATACAAAACTACCTTTAGGTTGCATGTAGAAGCTGAATTATGACATGTAAATAACATACGATATTGTTGTTCACACTTGGTCACATCCCCTCTCCTAGCTGGCACATTTTACAGGTACAAATATTCTGAAATTTAAACTTTCTTCTGTTCCAAGCAGTTTAGATAAATAGTTTTGTACCTGTAATGACAATTGTGACCAATTGTGTCATCTAAGGGGTTTTGCAAGCGCTCCTACATAGCCATTTACTGACCAATTGTGTCATCAGCAGCTATAGGCAAGGAAGAGTTTATTTATAACTAATCGATTTAAAAGGGACAGAAAAGTCAAAATTAAAATGTACATGTGAGCATTTAAATGTGAAATAGAAGCATTTTTATTTGTTCTCTTGCAATCTTTATTTAAAAAGCATGAATGTAAAGCTTAGAAGCCGGTCCATTTTAGGTTCAGCACCCTGGATGCTTGCTTATTGGTGGATAAGTAAGCATAACCCAGGTTCTGAAACAAAAATGGGACAGCTCCTAAGCTTTAGATTTATGCTTTTTAAATAAAGATAGCAAAAGAACAAAGGGAAAAAAATAATAAGAGTAAATTAGAAAGTTGCTTAAAATTGCATTCTCTATCTGAATCATGAAAAAAAAATAAGGGTTGATTATTTTTACATAGACGTATAGGGAAACAATGGGATTAAAGGAATACTAAATCCAATTTTCTTCTTTCATGATTCAGATAGAGAATGCAATTTTAAGCAACTTTCTAATTTACTCCTATTATCAATTTTTTTTCGTTCTCTTACTATCTGCATTTGTAAAGCAAGAATTTAAGCTTAAGATCCGGACCATTTTTGGTTCAGCACCTGGGTAGAGCTTGCCAATTGGTGGCTAAATGTATCCGCCAATAAGCAAGCGCTATCCAGGGTTCTGAACCAAAATGGGCCGCCTCCTTAGCTTAGATTCCTGCTTTTTCAAATAAAGATACCAAGAAAAAGAAGAAAATGTGATAGGAATAAATTAGAATGTTGCTTAAAATTGCATTCTCTATCTGAATCATGAAAGAAAAAAAATTGGGTTTAGTATCCCTTTAAAGGGTCGCTAAAATTAAACTTTCATGACTCAGAGCACTTTATTATAAACAATTTAACAATTTACTTCCTTTAATTAAATTTGCTTTACTCCCTTGTTGTTGAAAATCATACCTAGGTAGACTGAGGAGCAGCAATGCACTTTAGGGAGCTAGCTGCTGATGGTGGTGGATGCACATATGTCTCTTGTCATTGGCTCACCAAATTTGCTCAGCTAGCACCCAGTAATGTATTGCTGCTCCTTCAACAAATGATACCAAGAGAATGAAGCAACTTTGATAAAAGAAGAAAGTCAGAAAGTTGTTTACATGTTCTATGTGAATCATGAAAAAAGGGTTTATGGCCCTTTAAGGTCTATTTCTGTAAATTTTATAACATTACTGTTAAGAGGCTGTTATTGCTGCAAGCAAATTTAGTTCTGAGAAATACAAAACCAAGAATAGAGAAACCTATGGGAGAGCATGAGATTGTGAAAGATTTAATGGAATTATCCCCCCCCCCCACCAAATTTAAAAAAAAAAAAAAAATACAGAAAAATGAAACCATGAATATACAACTTAATGCTACATAATTCTACTCTAATCCTTATTTCAATATGATTAACCTTTGGATTATAAAAGGTATCTGAAACTACTATATTTAGGTAAATAAAATAAAAATCTGATTTAAATAAATAATAATAATAATAATAATAATAATAATAATAATAATATATATATTGTGTTCCACCTTGGATGTAAGGAAGTTTACCTGAGAGCAGAACTCGTTGATAGAGATACTGAAGCACAAACTGCACTTATACACTAATAATGACAATAAACGGTGTTCCCTGTAGATTTCTTTATGCCCTGTACACGGCACAATCTGTGGCACAAAACAATAAAGTGACGTTTAATACCTTATT